>NC_133620.1:196680767-196920767 GCF_048593235.1 Sminthopsis crassicaudata | reverse complement strand
CTCCAGGGATCCCAAAGTTGGAGCACGAAACTCCCTTTCTTAGAGAGAATGAAAAAAACGAGGTTGCACTTTTTACATGCTTTACAATATGCTAATATAATCAATACAAAGTAAAGCAGGAGAGCTAATTTCTATATTTATATATTAAAAGAAACAACATTATTTTAAATCCAGCAAACCTCAATTATGAAAAACACCATCTAGGAAATAAGTTCCAGAGTTAAAAAGACAATAAAGAATGACTCTAACTTTACTTTTACAATGGAGAATAGCCCAACACCAAAAGATTCAAATGGAAAGAAAAGAGACAGAGTAAAAGAAGTAAAATCTTTGCAAATCAAACGTTTTGTTTGGGGGGAAAAAATGTTCATTTATCACTTCTATGAATTCAATATCCAGACCTACATATCTAGCCTTAACCTCTCCCAAGAACTCTAGTCCTACTGGCAACCCCACCCATCTTTTATACATTTAAAACCATCTACTCTATAAGCACTTAAAACTCAATGGGCCCAAAACTTAAATGTTTATTTCTTCCTCCAATCTTTTCCACAATGCATCTAATCCACCTTTCCTATTACTTTGGAGGGCATCAACTTTCCAGTAATTCATCCTCCCAACTTCCATTTTAACTCCTCATTCTCATACTCTCCTATATTCAATATGCTATCAAATATTGTAATTTTAACTCCACATTTCTTATATACATTCATTTCTTTCCATTCACATAGCCATCACCCAAGTGCAGCCCAAAGCCTTCTAATTCATCTCCCTGCCTCAAGTCTCTACTCACTCTAGCTTTCTACCATATGGCTACAAAGTGATTTTCCCAAAAAATAGTTCTGACAATGCTGCCCTCCTTTTCAATAACTCTAATAGCGCTTTATTATCTTTACGAGGCAAATATAAAATCATCTACTTGGCATTTAAAGGCCTTCAAAACATGGTCCTTTCTTACTTTCCCTCTTTCCGCTTTATTTCTCTCCCTGAACTCTGATTTAGCTACACTGGACTGTTTGATGTTTTTTCCATATGCTAATCCATGCCTTCCCACAGGATGTCTCCCATTCCTGAAATATAGTACTTCCTTACCCATCTATCTGGCTTCTTTCAAGACTCAGCTCAAATGCCACTTTCTTCAAGGCTTTCACAGTGTATATGCTGCATATATAGTCCTGTCCATATTTACGTGTTGTCTCCCCGATTAGAATATAAGTTCCTTTTGGGCAATAATGGTGTTTTTACCATTCTTTCTGCCACCAGTGCTAAACAAAGTGCCTGGCATATAATAAGTTCTTAATAAACATCTGTTGGCTGACTGCCTTTCTTAGAAACAAAGTGAATGTATACTAATTTTGCAATGGCTGAAAAACTAGAATATATGACTCTAATGAGTTTATTCTTGTGTCCTAAGAAACAAATATGATAAATTCTAAGAAATGTGAGAAAATGTGCATGAACTGATGCAGAGTGAAGTAAAACCAGGAAAATATAGAAATTACAATAATATAAACAAAAATTACACTAAAAGGCATCAAAAAATTTATTGAGATCCCAAAGAAGTTATTATGGAACATCTCCGTCCTCTCATCAGAAATTGAGGAACTATAAATGTAAAATATAGTATATGTTGTCAAGCATTCTTCCTTTTTCTACTGGTTTTGCTTTATTAACAAAAGAAGAAAATGTTAAGAGAAAATTTGTTTTTATATTTTACTCATCAATAAAACTTTTATAATCATAACAAATATTGGGATTTATCAGTTTATCAAACCTAAGAGCTGAGACAAAGAAGGAGAAAGACCTGAAAAACCTAGGATTCCATTTAGAGATGACAACACATCCTCATACTTTTATGTCCTATTTTTCTTTTTTAAAAAAAATATTTGACATTATATGTGAGGTTTTTTTAATACTTTAAAATGAATTAAATAATTCTTATCCTTTTGCTGTGTTTTTATATAAAACAGAAACAAAAAAGTTAAAGAGGAAAAAAGATAAATAAAACTCCAAGCACTGATGGTCAGAATTCACTTAAGCATGTATAAATCTGTGAATTATAATTTATACATATGCTTGCAAGAAAGAGGACAAGATAATTATGTTTCCTCCTCACCTTCACGGCTCCGAGCCATTATTATTAGTTGGCAGATTACATTAACCATTTCTTGCAGTAAGGCAGGGCACTTTTTCAGGATAAATTGCTGATCTGCAAAATAATCAAATATCTCAGGGAAATGTTTCTAGTTTTTAATGACTAGATCATATTTATCAATTGTAGCAACAAGAACTATGCAAACTCACTTCCACATGCAAGAAAAACTTAGATAATTGCACTGATTACTTAAAAATCCTCCTAAACCTCACCATAAAGAATTAAATCAGGAAACTCTATGATCCCTCAAACCCAAAATTAGAAAGAATTTTTAACATAAATCTTAAGCTTAGGACTTTACTTCTCTATATTTTTCTCTAACAGATTTAATTGTTTTATTTAAGAAGCCTGAGTAATTACCACCATTGGTAAAAATTTCCAAGTTAACTATAATTACTGACAGGCAATAAACTAAGAATAAATACCAAATGAACTACTTCAAACATAGAAAAGCACTCTTTTAAAAGTAAAAAAAGTATTATTCAGAGTAATATTTAAGTCTGTCATCCATCCTTATATCCAAATACAGAAAATGATTCCTGCATTAATCATATTTTTAACCTACCTAAAAATTAATTTTAAAAGATGAACACAAGTTAACACTGAAATTTGGTTAAAAGACATAAATGTTTATAAAGCTCTTTGGCAGCCAAGGCAAAATAAAGCTTATTCCTGATTTGAGTCAGTAATATTAAGATATGCCATGACAATTCATCAATTAATTACTATTTAACTGCCTAGTTTTCAGAAACACTTAAGATTTCTTTTGTGAATAAAAAGTTTTGTAATTTTTTTGTAAAAGTTCAGTTTAAAAAAAGATCTTGAAAATAAATAGCTTTCCCACAATTGCTGATGATTCAAAAAAAAAAAAAAAAATCTCCAATCCATGACTTTATTTTTAAGTGTTTTGGATTTATAAAATTTTAATGGAAAGTCAATAAAGAAGCTTTAATTTTGTCCATGACATGAATCTAAAACTATACAAAGTATATCTATAAAATCATCAAAAATCTCAGAGAAACTTTTTCTCATTTTTATGACTATATTATAATGATATCCATGGAAGCATCCATGATTCCCTACCCTCCCACCCTCTATCTATAATATTGTTTTTAAAGAAGGCCATTATCTTGAGGCTCTAAAAGGGAAGGAAAGCTTTTTCTGTTGTTCTTCTAACAAAGGCTACACATAACTTGAAAGTAACCTTCTCAAAATTAGAATTGTCACCTTGAAACAAAACACTAAAATTCAATATATCAAAATATCTGACATATCAAGCTACTTGTAAAGTAATTACATAGCATATAGATTCCTTTTTTTAAAAGGGTCCTTGAGCAATTATTTGATTGAGCAGAAATGAATAGCTATATAAACACTATAGCATGAGATCTAATTAAATTTGTTGTTTTGGTTCCATTAAAACCTTTTAGATGTTAGAATCATAATTACCTTCTTCAAGTGTTTCAGGAATTTTCATCCTAGCAAGATGAGACAGTAAAAGAACTCTGGCCTTCAAGCTGTATGGGCAGGTAAGTGGAGGCTCATTCTTCTTTAAATTAATACTGCCAATTTCTCTGATTAGCTAGGTAAATGAGATAAATACTTAACATATATCACACACACATACACACACACACACACACACACACACACACACACACACACACACACACACGCGCGCGCGCACTGGATTTAGTAGGCAAATATCAAACAAAGTACTTTTTGGAAAGGACCTAACCTGGGGTATTTGAATATTATCAGCTGGTCTGCTTGTAGCATCTTTATTATACTGAGGATCAAATTCAGATGCTCCAGCTAAAACCATTATCAGACCTAAAGAAACAATGAAAATTAGAAAAACAAAATCAATTTGCATATCTACTAAATTCCCTTAAGACAACTTCACTAACACTAAAGTAATAAATGCCACTTTGTATCATACATTAAGATACATTTACTGAAACTTCAACAATGGCAGAAACAATTTTTTTTACTCTTTATTATGTTTTCCCAAGGTATTTATTGTTTTAAGGAAACATGCCTCATTGTTAAAATTAATATATTACTATAATTTGGCAGAAACATATATATCATGAACTTCAAATTGCAAAAGAAATAGGACCTGTTAAAGACAAACAAATCCTATTCAAAAAGGTTGTGCCCATGTGTCCCTAAAGGAGAGAGAGAAAGAGAGAGAGAGAGAGAGATGCAAAAACTCTCTTTAACCATTATAAAATTAAAAGTTCCTAGAGGCAAAAGCCAAATATATCCAAAATTTTAACCTACATTAACCTAGGTTAGCATGGCACTACAGGTTCATTGGGAATTGTCTGGTTTAAGAAGAAGCCCCCCCTTTAGCACTGATTTTTTAACTACTTAAACACACTGTACTGAAATGTTTAATATAATAATAAAATGTCAATGCCCTCAAAATGTCAGACTCCTGACACAAATCAGAAATACTATTACACTATGTCAAAAATTTCCTTAAATACTATCATAAAGATATATCAATACTCTCAAGAAAATAAAAAATTTATGCTTGAGACAAGCTAAAATACTACATTATATAAGAAGAGAGAAATCTAGTTCCTCACTCCCTCAAGAATTTGAGATTTGTTTACATCTCAATCACATATGTCTGATATCCATCTGGGAAATTATAGCCCATTTAATTTCCTTTTAGAAAATTATATGAGAATCAAAAATGTAACTATAGATAAGTCCAACACAAGTCAGAAGACCTGTTGATTTTTAAAAGATATGTATTAATGAAATATGCATGTAAAATGTGAATTCAAAATATATTTATAGTTCTGTTAAATAATGAATCGCTCATTCCACAAAAGGATATAGAAACAAAACTGAGCAGAAGATACAAGAAAATATATATGAACATATTGGAATATCTAGAAGTGTAAAAGGAGATAGTGATTCAAGATAATATGATTTCTCTATCACTAGAGGTCATCAAGCAAAGGCACCTAATTAGTGAAAGGTTATAGAGAGAATTCATGCTTCAGTTACGGGTTAGACCAAAAAATCTGAATCTGGCTTCAAACTCTATAATAACAATAGTTCTGGAATAATACAAGTTATGATTAATATTGATAAAGAAAAGTAGTTTTATAACCCAGAAATGTACCTTTAGTAAATTACCATGAACAGGAGGAAAAGAAGAGTAGTCACCTTCTTAAGTTCAAATATAAACTACCAGTTTTTCCCCAATATGTTAAATTACATTTATTAACACAAAACTGTACATCTAGTTTTTAGTCTAAAATTTCACATGAAAAATAATCAAAGGAATAAATAATAGATGTTGAAATTGAGAAGTATTAAATGTATTAGCATCCTATCACAACTTTAGTAATCTAAGAAAACTATTTAGAATTGTCTTGATATTGGAAATTAGAATTTCTCCAGTACAAAGCATTTCTATCATTAAAAAAAAAAAAAAAAAAAAAAAAGATTGTATTAACTAAATACTACAGGATTTGTAGATTTTAAATACAGAGAAGAAGATATCCCTAAAGTATAAAACTAATGACAGAATACATTTGCTTTACTCACGTTTCATATCCATGTTTCGGGTTTTATATACAAAATATGTATAGATCTGAGTTGTGCGGATTAATATCTGGTCTCCACTGTAGCGTATTGATCTATACCACCAAGAGCCCTAAGACATAAATAAAATAAATAATATAAAACACTAAACTGACAGAAACAATTCTTTTCTTGGATTAAAAACTTTATGATTTTCTGCTCCTCCATACCTCTAATCCAATAGATAACAATTTATTTCAGATCAACAATTAGTTGATGTTTATATTGAACTGTTAAACCTAAATCACTTTTGTGTTTATTAATAAATCAATATATCAATGTTTGTTTCAGCTAAAACTTAAGACAAGAGCATAAGATAAAAGTATCCTAAATAAATTTTGGACCAAGTGGTTTGAGTAGAATAATTAATATTTTCAAGATATTAACTTAATATCAAGCAAGTAAAAAGCAACTTAGATAAAATATAATAAAAAATAAGGTTTTTAGGCTCAAATATTTAATAACATCCTTTATAACTGAAATTCAGAAACATTCTACCCTAAGTTTATTATTAAAAATAACATAATAATAAAATCACATTTAAAATTCTTACCACTACAACTGGAAGGATAACCATAAATGCCAATCCATATACAAGCAAAACCTGGGGTAGGAAAAAAGGGAAAGAGTTACCTACATCATAAAGAATATATACTTCGGTAGATAAGGTTAGGAAAGAATAAATATGCAGTAAGAGACTGGATTTATCATCAATTTCTAACTTGTTCAGAAGGATAGAAAAAATCTTTATTTAACTTACTGAAATGTTTCTTTTAATATCAGATATGCTTCATGGTATCCTGGTTGTTGGCATTTGACTCCTACCTAGTAGGTCCTGGATTCCTGCGTTGGCTTCTCAAATGCTTTGTCTTGTCTGGCTAGATTCCTAAACTACTATTACCTTTTTTAAACCTTGTCTTGTATTATTCTGGATTCCTAATCTACTCTTTTCCCTTAATTAGATCTAATTATTGTGTAGAGATCCTACTTGGCAAGCCCTGAACATGACAAACTATAAATTAATAAAACTACAGTGGCTACCCAATAATTTCTTATAGAGCTGTCACTGTGCCATAAACAAGATAACATTTAATAACTACAGACATTTTCAATTGAAAATATTTTTAAACAATCTTATATGAATCAAAGCAAGCTAGTAAGTAAAAATGTCTAGTATATCATACATAAGGATTAAGATTTTTCTTGCACAACATGACAAATATGGAAAAGGATTACACATATTTAACCTATAAGAGGTTGCTTGCATATTGGGAGGGGAGTGAGGGAGAAAAAAATTGGAATACTACATCTTACAAAAACCAATGTGATGCCCATCTCCAATCACTGAATCACAGTACAATGCAGGCTTGCACTGCACAGGAAGAAAAGGCAGATTCTCAATGTAGCCAGCTTTATTCCCTTAAACTTTTGCTTACAAAAGAAGTTGGCAATGGCCAAAATGCATGCACTGTTAATTTTCCTGCCTAATTCACTAAATACAAAGCAAGTGATTCTGAAAAAATAGTGGTAAAAAACTGTAGAAAATAGTAGAAAAATAGTAGTAAAAATGAAGGAGAAAATGTTTTCTGTTTCTTTTAAGTATTGCCATTATAGTACTACCGAGAGTTTTGGCTTGGTTAAAAAGAAAAATGCCATGGGTTACAGTCCTCTTCCATTATTCTTCCTTACCAGTTCCATTAATATGCTTACAACATTAGTACCAGTAATGCTTGTTAAGATATTTGTATATTTGTTTACAATCCAATTTTACTCAATAATATGCATGTAAACTGCATATCTGATATAAATGTTTAGTACTAATTAATTTCAAAAATGAATATTGAAACTATCTTTGAAAAAATATTTGAAAATATTTAAAAGTATTTGAAAAAATAAAATACCATTGAGATAATTAAAAGATTAATTTGAAGAGATTTAAGACCTTATAAATTAATTATTCCAAGTCTCATTCATTTTGCAGATGAAGAAACTGAAGATAAAAAGTTAAATGATTTGCAGAGGTTTGCACAGGGGGAGTTAATTGGCAGATGGAATTCAAAACCCCATCCTCTTATTCAAAATCCACTGATAACCATTTAACCATGATGCCTTTCATCTTCTGTATCTCATCAAGAAATAAAGTGATTTCCAAGTTATTTAGTTTTTTTTGTTTTGATTCGGTTTTGTGCAATAAAGATTTATCACTTCTTCTGACAACTTATTTCCTCCTAAAAATGCCCATAGAATATATTGGAATTTCAGATAATTTAAATTCTACAGGGTAGGGATGCCACAGTGGGTAAGAAACTATCCTCAAACTTTTCAAAACAAGGAACTATCACCCATATTAAGTTTTATGAGTATTTTTTGGAAATTTTACTGCCATGATGCACCCACACTCACTCACTCACTCTCCAGCAGCAATAGAAATGGACCAATTTCCTCACTCATACATAACAAGAGGTTTGTTGTTCAATCTTTTTTTTCCCAGTTATATCCAACTCTTGGGGATCCCATTTGTGGTTTTCTTGACAAAGACATTGGAATGGTTTGCCTTTTCCTTCTCCAGCCCGTCATACAAATAAAGAAACTGAGGCAACCAGGATTAAGTAATTTCCCAGAATCACAAAGTACCTGAGGACAGATCTGAACATAGAGAGAGGAGTCTTTCTGACTCCAGGTCCAGCACTATATTCACCATGTCACCTAAGTGTCCCAATAAGAACAAGGGAATGCACTGTGTTTGACAGTCTCTTATCACACACAATCATCATATTTCAGAAGCCTTTCATTGACAACACTTACCAAAATTGAGTTTTTCTGATCCACAATCCAAGCTGGCAAAGCAATTCCAAAACTTGTGGCTAAAAGTATAAAAATATCCAAGTTTCTAAAAAGAATTTCAACAACATCTCATTTTTTAATTTATTCATCTATTCAGTTAGTAATTTGACAAAAAAAAAAATACTAGAGAGTGAATCAAATTTATAATTCTCAAATTTATAAGATTATTTCTATAGCTTTTAATGGAAATTTTAGGACTTAAGTAACTTCTTATAAAATAACTGCAAAAAGAATGTTTTTCCCCCTATTTTTAGACCTGGATTTTTGTAATAATTTAAATTTAAAAAAAAAAAACAGAATTTTCAACCATGTTTCTAGAAGTTAGCTTGAAGTGATTTAACAAGTATGCTGATTATATTTATTTCCTGATTATATTTTTCCCTAAAAATTTTCTGGAGCCTAACTCTTCAACCTAGTTTCTTGAATAAGGGGGGAAATGTATTTAAATAGCACTTACTTTTACAGAGAATAAATGTTTCACTCAAGGTTCTTAAATATTCATATTCACACTCTCATCTTTTAAAAAAAGCAAAGGTATGCCTTCTAATCTAGTTATTAATTTTGCAATAGCCACCCCTATAATACTGGAAGTTTTAAGATCCATTAATTACCTTGTGGCCCATCTGGATTTCCATATTCTTCCCAATTTTTCCGAGATTCTTCATCAGTTAAACTAATATTAAAAAAAAAAAAATCAGAAGTCAGAAAGATATGCTAACATTAATACACACACACACACACACACACACACACACACACACATACATATACACAGATTATGCCACCCTGCATCTCCAAAACATATAATTTTCAAAGTGTTTTTATACATACTTTGTCTACATGATCTTTACAACAAATTAAAGAAGTATTCAGGGCAGGTGTTATGATTCTTATGCTAGAGATGAGAAATTGTATTTCATAAAAGTTGTGTAAACTTTTCAAAGTCACAGAATAAAGGGAAGGGCCAAGAACAGATCCAAGGTTTTCTGACTCCTAGTTCATATGCTCTGATACACCACAATGTCTTCCCAAACAAAACTTAAAATTACAAAAACAACTCATTTTTTAAAGAATCTTAAACTGTTCCCTATCTACTGCTCACCCTTTAAATACTACTGCTCTTTCAGTAATGTGGAAAGCCTAAAAATCATGTGGAAATATACCTTAAAAAAGAAAACTGTAAGTTACTTAAAATTTGGGAAATAGAAAGATACTTAATGAGTATAAAACTAAAATATATTGCTAGTGACTATTTACTCACAAAATACAAGAATATGTATGACTAGACAGAGAAATGAAACTGATCATGTCGTAAAAGACCTGTTCTGGTATATTCAAACACAAGATCATTAAAAATGAGTTTTACTGTAATAGCAAGGAAGGAAATTTGCTACTAATAATTTGAAAAGATTAAACTTCTTATGCATTTAAACATCAATAAGCAGAGCTATCTGGAACTATTCAGTTTAGGTCCAAAAAGCTGCATTCAACTCAATAATCCCTAAGGGGTAGTGTGAAACAACACAAGACAGTAATACAGGGGATAGTAATTAACTTAGGGCTAAATGGGGCCTTAGAGACATTTAAAAATTTGTTGAAAGAGTTATGTCAAGCATATAGTGCACTCTATTTTAAAGAATATACTTTAATTTCCACTACATTCTGTTATGTTCACCTTGAGACATTAAGAAAATGTCAAATTAAATACTCAAAATAGTTTTAATATTTTAAAAATTTTTGTTGAAAAATTATTAAAAAGTAAAGGAGATAAATTTCAGTGTCTGGAAAATTCACTCACCAGAATACTTCAATCTAGTATAGAATAAATAATAGGTGAACATATTAAAATTTCAGAAATTTTTTTTGTTTTTTGTTTTTAATTTTTAATAAAGCCTTTTAATTTTCAAAAGATATACATGGCTAATTTTTCAACATTAACCTTTGCAAAACCTTGAATTCCAATTCCCCCCTTTCCCTCATTTTTAAATATGCATACATATTTATACAATTATCTTGGTGTATAAGAAAAATCAAATCAAAAAGGAAAAAAAATGAAAAAGAAAATAAAATTCAAGCAAACAACAAAAAGAGTTAAAATGCTATATAATGATCTACACTCAGTTCCCACAATCCTCTCTCTGAGTGTAGATGGCTCTCATCATCGCAAGATCATTGGAAGTGGCCTGAATCATCTCATTGTTGAAAAGAGCCATGTCCATCAGAATCGATCATTGTATAATCTTGGTTTTGCCATGTACCATGATTCCCTGGTTCTGCTTATTTCACTTAGCATTAGTTCATGTAAGTCTCTCCAGGCTTCTCTGAAATCTTCCTTTTGGCTGTTTCTTACAGAAAAGTAATATTCCATAACATTCATATACTATATAACTTATTCAGCCATTCTCCAACTGATAGGCATTCACTCAGTTTCCAATTTCTAGCCACTACAAAAAGGGGTCCCACAAGCATTTCTGCACATGTGGGTCCCTTTCCGTACTTTAAAATCTCTTTGGGATACAATCCTAATAGAAACACTGATGGATCAAAGGGTATGCACAGTTTGATAACTTTTTGAGCATAGTTCCAAACTGCTCTCCAGAATGGTTGGATCAGTTCACAATTCCACCAACAATGTATCCGTGTCCCAGTTTTCCCACATCTCCTTCAACATTCGTCATTGTTTTTTCCTGTCATCTTAACCAATTTGAAAGGTGTGTAGTGGTATCTCAGAGTTCTCTTAATTTACATTTCTTTGATCCAACAGTGATTTAGAACAACTTTTCACGAGTAGAAATGGTTTTAATTTCTTCATCTGAAAGATTTCTTCAATCTGAAAAATTTCTTCATCATATCCTTTGACCATTTAGCAACTGAGGAATGGCTTGAGTTCTTATAAATTTGAGTCAATTCTCTATGTATTTTTGAAATAACTTTATCAGAACCTTTGAATGTAAAAATGTTTTCCCAGTTTATTGCTTCCTTTTTAATCTTTAATTTTGTTTGTACAAAAAATGTTTAACATACTACAATCAAAATTATCTATTTTTTGTTCAATAATAATGTCCAGTTCTTCTTTGGACACAAATTCCTTCCTTCTCCACAGATGTAAAGGTAAACTATACTTTGTTCTACTAATTTGCTTATATCATCACTCTTTATGTCTAAATCATGAATCCATTTTGACCTTATATAGAGAGAGTATTAGGTATGGGTAAGTGCCTAGTTTCTGCCATACTAGTTTTCAATTTTCCCAGCAGTTTTTGTCAAATAGTGAGTATTTATCCCAAAAGCTGGAAGTTTAGAGTTTGTCAAACACTAGATTACTATTGTCATTGACTATTTTGTCCTGTGAACCTAACCTATGCCACTGATCAACTACTTTAAGCAGAAAAAAATTTTTAAGATGGTTTCATCCAGTGGTTCTAAAATTTGGCCCCTGGACATAATTTCCAAGCTAAGTTGAAATTATATCATCAGGAGACAGCTAAGAGAACTCAGCTACCAGTGGACTCTAGACATAAGTTTTCAAACAATTATTATTGTACTTGTGATAGACATTAGGAAGTCCTTTAATCATAATGTCTATTGTGAACAGAGGCTGATTGTGTTTTTAGGGGTCTGACAAAAACAACAACTCAGGGGCAAAGGCATCATAGAGGATCACACAGACAGTATTATCTCATTATATTTTATCTTGGGGGCAAGAGGATGGAGGAGAAAACATATATCCTAATTCATGACAAATATACTGATCTACAGTGGAACAGATTAGATACAAAGGACAAAAAAGGGTACATCTATAGCAATCTAATCTTTGACAAACCCAAAGATACCAACATTAGGGACAAAAATTCATTATTCAGAAAAAACTGTTGGGAAAACTGGAAATTAGTATGGCAGAAATTAGATATGGACCCACACTTAACACCATATACCAAGATAAGATCAAAATGGGTCCATGATTTAAGCATAAAGAATGAGATCATAAATAGATTAGAGGAACAGAGAATAGTCTACCTCTCAGACCTGTGGAGGAGGAAGGAATTTATGACCAGAGGAGAATTAGAGATCATTATTGATCACAAAATAGAAGATTGAAGTTTGATTACATCAAACTAAAAAGTTTCTGTACAAACAATACTAATGCAAACAAGATTAGAAGGGAAGTAACAAATTGGGAAAATATTTTTTAAAGTAAAGGTTCTGACAAAGGTCTCATTTCCAAAATATATAGAGAACTGACCCTGATTTATAGGAAACCAAACCATTCTCCAATTGATAATGGTCAAGGGATATGAACAGACAATTCTCAGATGATGAAATTGAAACTATTTCCACTCATATGAAAGAGTGTTCCAAATCACTACTGATCAGAGAAATGCAAATTAAGACAACTCTGAGATACCACTACACACCTGTCAGACTGGCTAAAATGACAGGAACAAATAAAGATGAATGTTGGAGGAGATGTGGGAAAACTGGGACACTGATACATTGTTGATGGAGTTGTGAAAGAATCCAGCCATTCTGGAGAGCAATTTGGAACTATGCCCAAAAAGTTGTCAAACTGTGCATACCCTTTGACCCAGCATTGCTGTTATTGGGATTATATCCCAAAGAAATACTAAAGAGTGGAAAGGGACCTGTATGTGCCAAAATGTTTGTGGCAGCTCTTTTTGTTGTAGCTAGAAACTGGAAGTTGAATGGATGTCCATCAATTGGAGAATGGTTGGGTAAATTGTGGTATATGAAGGTTATGGAATATTATTGCTCTGTAAGAAATGACCAGCAGGATGAAATCAGAGAGGCTTGGAGAGACTTAAATCAACTGTTGCTGAGTGAAATGAGCAGAATCAGAAGATCACTATACACTTCAACAACAATACTGTATGAGGATGTATTCTGATGGAAGTGGAAATCTTCAACATAAAGAAGATCCAACTCACTTCCAGTTGATCAATGATGGACAGAAATAACTATACCCAGAGAAGGAACACTGGGAAGCAAATGTAAATTGTTAGCACTACTGTCTATCTACCCAGGTTACTTATACCTTCGGAAGCTAATAATTAATGTGAAACAAGAAAATGGTATTTACACACATATATTGTATCTAGGTTATATTGTAACACATGTAAAATGTATGGGATTGCCTGACATCGGGGGGGAGGGAGTGGAGGGAGGGAGGGGATAATTTGGAAAAATGAATTAAAAAAAAATATATATATATACTGATCTAGGGAAAGAAAAAAGTGAGAAGGAAAGAAGAAAAAAAAAAGAATGAAGAAAATAAGAAAGAAAAATAAGGAAGAAAAATAGGAAGAAAAAAATAAAGGAGAAAGGAATAGGGTTTCAAAAGAAGGGAGGGAAATAGAGAAGGAAAGAGGGAAGGAGAAAGGGAAAAAAGACAAGAGGTAGAGGAAAGGAGAGAGGGAAGGAGAGAGGGAAGGAGAGAAGGAAAGCAAACAATTATATTGTAGGGTTTTTTTTTTAATTTCCCTTAGTGAAAATTCCTTTCAATTTCACCAGAAAATATCATATATTTGCATCAGAAGGGATTCTAATTCACAAGAAAATCAACATAAGAACTGTTTGCCAATGTTAAAAGCAGCATAAGAAGTAAATGTAAAGGGAATATTTGTAGCATGCCACCAGCAACACTTTATTATTAAATTTTTCCAGGTTTCTGAATTTAAATATAATTTGTTTTAAACTCAATTTTGATTGTTGTCAGAAAACTTGACGTACCTACCTTTAAGATGGGAAAATCAAATTACGAAACTCAATTACCCAAAACACAAATAACTTATGAAAGAACTCCCTTTTTGATAAGAAATGCTGGGCTATATTGGGAGTTAGAGCCAAGATGGCAAAGAAGCAGCAGGAACTTGTCTGAGCTGTTCTAAATTCCCCAACAAACAACTTTAAATAATGTCTCAAAATGAATTCTGATGCAAACACAGAAAGCCATGGCCAAGACTCTGGGTTCCTGGGTCAAGGAACTTGAAACAGTGCAGGAGCAGAATTAAACCATAAAAGTCATAAAATAAGCTATAAAATGAACAAAAAGCAAAAAACAAAACAAGAAAGATAAAAACACAAACTCAAAAGAAAATAACAATGTCAAAATGCTTATAGCAAAACCTCAAAGAGAAATATGGATTGGTCTCAGTCCCAAAACAGAACCCCCGAAAGACTACAAAAATATTTTAAAAATCTAATAAGAGAAGTAGAAGATAAACTGGGGAAAGAAATGAGAATTATGCAAGAGAACCAGGAAAAAAGAAGTCAAGAGCATGGTAAAAGAAGCACAAAAGATGGAAAAAGATACACAAAAATTCAGTGAAGAAAACAAATCCTTAAAAAGTAGAATTAGCTAAATGGAAAAGGAGGTACAAAAGATCAATGAAGAATATATTCCATAAAAATCAGAATTAGGGAAATGAACATTAATATCTCCACGAGACATCAAGAATCAAAGAAAATGAAAATGAAAAAAAAAATACAAAGAAAAAGAAAAATAATCAAAGAAAATGAAAATGATAAAAAAAAATACATTGAAAACATCAATTCTTTCTCTGGATAGCATTTTTTTTTTTTAATCATGTGTTCTTCAGAATTGTCTTGAGTCATTTTTTATTGAAAATACCTAAGTTATTCACAATTGATCATCTTGCAGTATTGCTGTTACTGTTTACAACTTTCTCCTAGTTCTACTCATTTTTTTACATCAGTTTGTGAGTCTTTCCAGCATCTTGATTGTTATTTCATATAGCACAAAAACAACTCCATCATAATCATATTCCAGAGTCCATTCAGCCATTCTCCAATTGATGAGCATCCCCTCAATTTCCAATTTTTAGCCACCACTTAAACAAATGCTAGAAATATTTTCATACAAATAGGTCCTATTCCCTTTTTTCTTAATAATCTTTCTGGGATACAGATCAAAGGGTTATGAATAGTTTGATAGTCTTTTGGGCATACTTCCAAATTGCTCTCCAGAATGGTTAGATCAGTTCACAACTCCACCAATAGTATGTTAGTGTACCAGTTTTCCCATATTTCTTCTAACATTTATCATTTTCTTTTTCCGTCATATTAACCAAATTGATAGTGTGAGGTCATACCTCAGACATGCTTTAATGTGCATTTCTCTAATCAATAGTGATTTAGAGAATTTTTTTCATATGACTACAAATAGCTTTTAAGTCTTCATCTGAATATTGCCTGTTCATATCCTTTGACCCTGTATCAAATGGGGATGACTTGTATTCTTATAAATTCAACTCAGTTCTCTATATATTTGAGAAATGAAGCCCATATCAGACACATATGCTATAAAAATTGGTCCCCAGCTTTCTGCTTTCCTTCTATTCTTGGTTACATTGATTTAGTTTTGTTTTTTAGTGAATGTTAAATATATACATATATGTATATATATATACATATATATATGTATATATATATTATATATATATATATACACATACGTACATACATATATATATTTAAGTGTAACTGGGGAAAAGTAAAATACTATTTAAAAATATAAAAAAAAAACCTTTGGAAATTGGCAGAAATTAAGCTTATATATTACATCTTAAATTACATTATACTACATATTTCGCATTAAATTCAAAACAACTGTATGAACTGAAGATAAAAGAACATCCCACAAAAAAAAAATCAATCAATAAACATATATTAAGTGTATACTTCACATATTTTTCATAGCTACAGGCATAATCTCAATGAGTTTAGGAGGACAGAAGACAATCAGAGGCCTGACCCTACTACTGATGAGCATAGAAGCTCTGATCAGCAAAGAATATGAACAATTTTCAGATGAAGAAATTAAAACTATGTCAAGTTACATGAAAAGGTGCTCTAAATCACTAGTGATCAGAAATATGTAAATTAAGACAATCACTACACACCTCTCAGATTGGTTAAGATGATGACAAATGTTTGAAGGAATATGGGAAAATTGGGACACTAATACATTGTTGGTAGAATTGTGAACTGATTCAACAATTCTGGAGAACAATTTGGAACTATGCTCAAAAAGTTATCAAACTTTGCATATCCTTTGATCCAGCAGTGTGACTACTGGGCTTATATCCCAAAGAGTTCTTAAAAGAAGGAAAGGGATTCACATATGCAAAAATGTTTGTGGCAGCCCTTTCTGTAGTGCCAAGAAACTGGAAACTGAGTGGATGCCCATCAATTGGAGAATGGATGAATACGTTATGATATATATGAATGTTATAGAATATTATTGTTCTATAAGAAACAATAAGGAGGATAATTTCAGAGCCTGGAGAGACTTACATGAATTGATGCTAAGTAAAATGAGCAGAACCAAGAGATCATTGTACAGGGCAACAGCAAGATTATACAATGATTCTGAAGGACATGATTCTTCTCAACAGTGAGATGATTCAGGCCAATTCCAATGATCTTGTGATGAGAGCTATCTACACCCAGAGAGAAGACAGTGGGAACTGGTGTAGATCATAACATAGCATTTTCAATTCTTTTGTTGTTCTTTGCTTGAATTTTATTTTCTTTCTAATTTTTTTCTCTTTCATCTGATTTTTTCTTGTGAAGCAAGATAACTGTATAAATATGTATGCCTATATTGGATTTACATATATATTTATCATGTTTAACATATATTGGATTACTTGCCATCTCAGGGAAGGAGTAAGAGGAAATGAGAGGGAAATGGAACACAGTTTTGCAAGGGTGAATGGTAAATATCCTTGCATATATTTTTAAAATAAAAAACTTTAATTAAAAATTAAAAAAAAAAAAGAAAAAAAAAGCTCTGACCAGCTCCACTTGAACCTCAGTCATTTATCCATCCTTAAGCAGCCCCTCCTTCCTGGGGGCTTATCATACTGAGGCCTTACTTAAGGAAGACACCCTTTCAGCTTTAGCTTACTACAGCTGAAAACTCCCAAATTCAAGATCCATCAAGCTCAATCTCCCTAAAGAACTAATAAAATTTATTTTCAGAAAGAAGAGGCTGTAAAAATTTAAAGAAATATATAAATGTGAACTATTTATTAGACCAGGAGACTAACAGAAGTATATTTATCAGTTTCCTTGATATTCACTGAATAAAAACAAAATTATCAAGGTTTTTGATAATTTCCTTGGAAATTTTATCTGCAAAAAGTATCTTGCTGATGACAATGAAAAATACCAAAATTGTAAAACTATTTAAATCATAATTTACAAAGATTCTGAAATATAATATAGATAAACCCCTACATTTATGTAGAAAAGTATTTTAACTCTACCCTATATCCTAACCTTTTATTTATAAGCATCTTTGTTATATACATCTAATCTATAGCAATAAAGAGGAAAACTGGCTTAACAGTAGATTCTACGTATACAGCATTTTTCTAATCACATACAACAATCACATATTCAACACTCTAATTAAGTCAAAAGACTTAATTTTGACAGTTCCATACCTTTACTTTCTGGCACTCATTGTAAAAAAAGCTGGAAGAGAATGGTAATATAGCTGTCACATTTTCTATACCATCACTAAACATAACTGACTGGACTACTGTGCCAATAATAAGCAAAGTACTGAAACACTATTATCTTATTTTTGTACAAAAGACCTAATTAGACTAAGTTTGTCAACTGTGACCTGTCAATTATTTCAGCATCTAACTTCATGCTACAAGTAAATTATTTCTCCATGTACCTTTACCCAGGAATATTTATCTGGGGCCTTAAGTATATAATGGGGGGGAAGAAGAAGAGATGAGGGGAAGATAAGAATATAGGAAATTTTTTTATTTTGTTTTAGGAGTAGGAAAAGAATTGGGAGGGAAGGAGAAAAAAACAACACCTTGCAGGCATTTTTTTTTTAATTACTTAAAAGTCCAATACACTGTTACTTTGAATGGTACCACTGGTAGTTGTTTTAAGAATACAGGACAAATTATCCCATTTTCTGAGCCATGCCATTTATAGTACAAAAAGCAATCTGCCAAGATTCATATTTATTATATTATTTCCATCATAGCAATACTGGTCCTACTTCCTTGAGCAGGAACTACCACTATATATATCATGTATGACTCAAATTCTCCTCAAAATGCAATTGTTCTTTTCTCCAGGTCATAATTATTTAATAGATAAGTGAACATGGCTAGGAATAAGAAAGAAGATGAGCTTCTGGCAATTTTATCATGTTTCTTCAGTCCTGATAGTTCCCATCAATCACTGAATTCACTTCAATAACAAAGAGAAATAGACCCTTTTGTCTTAAGAAAAAAATTGGGGAAAAAAGGGAAAAATAGAGATCACAATATACAGAGACTGTCTACTAATCCTCATCAGTATTATTTAACTATGAGATTACTGAAGGGGTCTTTTTCAAAGTGGAACAAATGGGAGAAAGATCACTATAGGATAAGATTTCTTAGCCGGGTCTGTGAATTAAAAAAAAAATTCTGATAACTGTATTTCTGCATAATTGGTTTCTTCTCATAATTCTAGGAATTTTATGTATTTAAAAACACTATTCTGTGAAGGAATGTAGAGCACTTAGCAAACTGTCAAAGGAGTTCATGTTGTATTAACAAATGTCTACAGGAACCATCTCTACAATTGGCACAATTGTACAAAATACAAATACATTGGGGTTAAGTGATTTGCCCAGGGTCACACAGCCACTAAATGCCAAGTGTCTATAGTCATATTTGGAACTCAGGGCCTCCTGATATTGAGGTCAGAGTAGTCAATCATCCATTGTGCCAGCCAGCTGCCCCAACAAACACAACTTAATAAAATAGAGGAAAAGACAAACACATACACACACACACATATACACACACAAAACCTATATTTTGACAATATTATTTTAAGCAATGCGGAAAAACAATTAGAAGTTTTAAAAGTCTTCTTTAAGGAAAAACTGACAAATAGCCAAAAGAAAACCCTAAATATCCACCTATAATAGCAGATAGAAAAGAAGTAAGTTGTCATGATGAGGTCAACAAAGTATGAGAGTAAAGAGAAAAGGCTCAACAGCAGATCTGATAGACTCTCTAAAAGAAGAAAAACAAAGAAATTGTATATATCTTTCAATACACATACATGTATATAGATTAAAAAAAAAAAAAATAAGCCAGAATTACAAGTTAGAAAGAAGATAATGAACCTACAGAGTATAAGGGAAGAAAGGGAAAGGGGGATATGGAGAGAGAAATCTAAAATTTCCAAAAAAGCTTGCTTAACATGTCATTTTACTTAAATCATCATTCAATAATTCATATAGCAAAAATACTTGTCAAAATAAAGGTAGTAACCAAAGAGGTACTTTTATTTTCCTATTTTAAGGGAAGAAAAAAAAAACTACTTTTACCACTACATTAAAATGTTTAGTCATATTAGAGAGTGTAAGTAAGATACTTACGCAGCATAGGCCTTTGCTATCCTCATGAACATAACTTCATCTCCTCCTTTATCTGGATGATATTTTAGTGACAATAAACGATACTGTTTCTTAATTTCTGCTACCGTTGCCCCCTAAAATAAAAAAATATTAATATAAAGTCAATGACATTGCACTAAATATACAATCCATCATATTACAAAATCTAAAATGCAAACAGCAATGAACTAAGAAAAAACATTATCATTATCACTTATTCACAGTTGACATTCTAATAAAACTCAGATTTAAACATCATGAAAATATTTGAGTAAATTAAAGCTTTTAGCTAAAAGAGTCACCAAGTGAAATAGTTTAATTTTCAACATAAAGAGCAGGAGACATATCCAGTTTCATTTGTTGCCAAATCTTTAATCCATTTAATGTCTTGACTAATAATTACTACTAAAACTTTTCTTTACACTTTTTTTTAGGATATTAAAATGACCAAAAATTCATCATGCTTATTTATGATTTATTTTACTTAACAGAGATCAATTAATAAAATCTGAACATTTATTCTATGTAATAGAATCGTATATACTACATAAAATGCAATCCAAATGCTATTATATAAACGTGTTTTTGCAGGCTCAACCCATTCCATTCAGCAGTTTTTCTATGTTGAGGGGCAGGGAAAGTGGGAGGAACTGGGAAGAAAGATGAAAGAAATTAAGTTCTGCCTGTGCCATTTACAGACTTTGAATAAGACTCAATTTGAAGAAAGCTTTATTTCCATCATCTGTAAGATAAGGCAGCCCAAGTAGATCTAGTAGGAGGTCCCCTTCCATTCTAAAATGCTAAGTAGCATCTAAAAGAAATTTCCTAGTTATTTTATGTTTGTTTTTTTTTTAGTGGGGGGGGGGGAGGGATTGCAAGGCAATTGGGGTTAAATGACTTGCCCAGGGTCACACAGCTAGGAAGTGAAGTGAAGAGGACAGATTTGAATTCAGGTCCTCCTGACTTCAGGGCTGGTGCTCTATACACTCCGCCAATGAGCTGCTTCCCCCCAACCCCCACATTATTCATCAATCTGAAAATAGCACCTCACATCAAAGGGAGAGTGGGGAAGAACATCCCAGTAAATTTTAAGTTTTCCCCTATATTTAACACTATCAATTCTAAGCCATCTTAGCCTTTATGCGACTTTGAAATTGTCCAACTATTTATTTGAAATTAATGTCACTGAATCATGATCTTTTTCATAAGACCTTAATCATACCATAGATGTCTTCCCACCATACTTCTACTTCTTAGCACCCCTAATTTCCAATACTCAGCTATAGCACCCCTTTCTATAAAAAGCCTTTCCTAATTCCTCTAATTAGTGCCTTCTCTTCCCTCAAAAAGGTAACTTCTATTTATTTTTATGTATTTTGAATAAACATATATACACATATATTCTCTTCCCCAATAAAATAGAAGCTTCCTGACAGCAGGAATAGTTTTATTTTTGTATCCCCAACACTCAGATCATAATAGGTGCTTAATAAATGCCTGCTGATTAATCTGTATTGCTCACTTTAGGTTTTCCTAACTCTAAATCTATGATTCTCAGATCTTAGATCTCAGAGTCTTTGATTCTGATCATTTAAACAGCTTCACACAAGGGAAAAAAACAAACAAACAAACAAACAAACAAAAAACTTTTACCTATTTAAGTATTTTACCAGTTCACCAAGTTCTTAGCAAAAGAATGACTAAACAAATAGCAAAAATTAATCCTGATGAAAATATCCTGAAAAGAAAATTTAATACCAGAACTGAGATTTGCATTTCTAAACTCTTATTTGCCCACTATCTAATTTTTGTTAGAAACTGGGCCTACACTAATTTTCATGGATTCATTAAAGTAATGTGCAGTACACGAAAAACACTACTTACAGGATCCAAATTTAAGACTTCATAAGGGTTGTATTCTTGATACTCTCTGTCTGTTTTGGAAACTTTGTATGCAAGGAATAAAAACAATGCCCACCCTGCAAGCAGAATTATCTTCCTGTTTGGGGGGAAAAAACGAGTATGATGTAAACAGATTTATATATTTTGATTTGTTTGAAAGTAACTGCAAGAAAAATAAACAGGATGATCAAAACAACAAACACAAAAATCTAATTCACTTCAACAAAATTATGCTATTGACATTTAAACTCAGTGTCTACAATTATCTAATAATAATAATCCATTTGCTAATTATGGGATCTTTTAATTGAAATAAAAATAAGGTACACACTTGGGGTTTGGTGGTTTGCACTGGAAACTCAAAAAATTACATGATCGTTCCACATTGGATGTTGATATAAGCAACTATGGAATTCACTTTAAGCTGCTTCCATGTTCTTTCTTAAAGCATAGTTCACAAATTACTTCTTTGAAATTTCCCACATTTGACCCCTACCTTGGAATGTGGGAAAAGACAAACTAGGGACTACAACAAATTTTTTTTTTAATTTTAAAAGTGATTCCAGGATTAAAGAAATATAAAAGTTCACGATGGCTTTTTAACTATCTGAGTTAGTATCAGCATCTGCCTTTTTTCTGAAGATAAACAGCTTTTAAGCTTTACCTTCAATTAAAGTGAATCACAAACTGTTCAGTGTTCCCAGTAAAATAAATTATAGAGAAAATAGCACTGAAGAGGTTCAAAAGGTCATCAAGTATCAACTTAAATATCAATAGGCAGCAGAACAGGACAATAAAAATGACATAAACCATATATTTGAAAAATCTAAATTTAAAATGCAGCCAGTAAAATGTTATGTTACAATTTTTAAACTATTCATTAAAAAGATTAATTCTAACCTTTTATTTTATATAAATGTATTTCAATATATAATACTAAAAATATATATTTTGAAATATGAAAAATGTTAAAATATAATATTCTAAATATATCTGAGGACTATTATAAAGTTAATCCTTTACAAATAGTAAGAAAAACTTTTTGTGGAGTTTGACTTTTGTAATAGTAGTTATTTTTAACACAGGACTGTTTTGCAAACAGGGGAAAGCATTTTATAATTAAGAAAGACATTTTTCTATCTTTTCACACATTTAAAAGAAAATCAAAATATAATCACATCTATCCAAATTAAAATACTAAAATGAAAATGTTGCATTTAAACATCTATTTAGTGTAAAAGAGAAAGTCTTAGATGTCAAGCTATAATGCTGCCCTCGTGATCTGATTATCACTATCACATTACTTCTTTGAAAAGTGCTATTGCTAGTAATAGTGTTTGAAATTTGTTTTAAAAGACTTACTTAAATGTATCAATAATAGCATAAACAAAGATAAGGAAAAAATTGCCTTTCTGTTTCCTTCACTGGCTCCTCTGCAAAGATCTATTCTAAATGCTCTTTTTTTTTCTAACTTGTTGGATATACTCCAGTTTAAATCTCTATAAATACATTTCTAATCTAATCTTCAATCTATTATTTCTAACTGCTTTCCAGATATCTATACCTCAAAGTCCTTTTCACATCAATTCAATCTATCCAAAACTAAACTCATCATTTTAAAATCCTTTCCCTCCAACTACTACAACCCAAAGTTATCTGAATTTGTTTTCTCATTTGTACAATGGAGAAAATTTCATGAAGTTTTTGGATACTCAAGTGAGATAATATATAAGGTACTTTGCAAAATTTAAAGTACTATGTCAGGTATTATTAAGCACCTACAGTTGTAAAAATTGCTGTGCTAGCCAATGGAGATACAAAACTTACATATAAAATAGTCCTTGCCCAAATGGAGTTTTTATCTTAATTGGGGTGGAGGACAAAACAAAAAGACATCTATAATATATGCCATTACATGACAAGCACGTTAGAATTGCAAAATAAAAAGCTATGTAAAGTCCAAAAAAGTTTAGTTATTGACAAGAAGGATGAGGAATACTTTAAAAGAGGAGAAGGAGAAGAATGGGTTTTAAAGGTTAGAGAGAAAATCAGCAAAAAAAGAGAAAAGGGTATCTAGATATAGGAAACACCATGAGCAAAAAGTATGAACACAAGAGGGCTTCCCCTCCTAATGTTCCTACTTCCTATTAATAGCACCACCAGTCTCCCAGGCATCCAGAGTAAAAATGTCAATTACCTTTGACTCTTCTCTCTCCTTTAAACCTTCATTCTAGCTACTAAGTCCTTCAATCAATTTTCACTACCCCCATAGTAGTTTAAATACTCTTTACTTCTTTCTAGAGCCATAATAAGATGCTTTGAGTTGATTTCCCTGCATTAAGTCTGTCTGAGTCCCAGTCTCCCCACATATCACTGTCTCAATAGATTTCCTAAAGCACAAAATCTTTCAACTCTCCCCTCTAAACTACCTTCCACAAAGCACCCAAAGTAATATCCCTAAAGTATAGATATGATCACTTCACTCCTTTGCTCCAGAAACTCTAAGGGCTTCTCCCTTTAGCCTGAAGGATTAATACATAGGTTATCAAACCCCTCAGTGTTTATTCCCAATTTACCTTTCTAGTTTTCTTATGTATCACTCCCCTTCACAGTCCAATCAAAAAATACCATTCCATTTTTTGTGCCATTTTTTGTGCCTTGGATTCCCACAATTGACAGTAATTCACTCCTTCCTCAATTCTACCTTTAAAAAACCCCTACTTTCTTTCAAAGTTCAGCTCAAATTTCACTTTCAGTATGAGGCTTTCCCTGATTCCCTTAATCATCAGTAAAATTACCTTGTTTTGCCTCTTTATATACTGTTTTTCCCAATGGAAGATAACTTTCTTGACAGCATAGACATCTTTGTATCCCCAAAACTTAGCACAGTCCAGCATACAGTAGACATTTGTTGAATATTTAATTGATTGATATATCTACTATTTACTGCTAATAGTCCATATTCTTAGCTTAACATTCAAAGTTCTTTAAGGTCAGGTCCTAATCTATTTCTCCAAACTCCACCTTCCAATTTCTAACCAAACTAGACTATTTCACTTTCCTCCAACACATTCTTTATTTACAGCTTCCTCTCCTTTGCTTAACTATTTATTCTGCCTAGATTATCTTCCTCACAATTTCCACTTGGTTAAGTTAAAATTCTACACTCTTTCTGTAAGGTGCTTCTCAATCCCATGAAAACTTCCCTAATTGCCCCAAGACAGAAACAAAGCTAATCTTTTTTTAAAACTTTCACAGTTTTGTTTGAATCCCTCTTAGGGCACTTATCTTGTCTTTCATAATATTGACTTATGAACATACTTAATCTTGCAAGACTAGGAACTTAATTTTTTTTTTCCCTCACCAATCCCTTGAACTTAGTAGGCAATCAAATTCTTTCTGAATAAAGAATCAATACTTACTTTATTGTGGGAATTACATTTGGCTGGGGTTTTAATAACCGTAAACGATACCATAAACATCTTCCATATACTTTTCTGATATTTTTTAATCGCGTTTGCTCTGTCAAAGAGAAATTTTTTAAAAAGAAACAATTAACCTTTTACTTCATAGAAAAGATAAAAGTAATTACTGTGTTAACCTTTATACCATGTTGGAATAAATACTGCTATTTAAATTATTTTTTAAAAAAATATCAGAGCATAGTTTAAAATTTCAACTATTGCCAATCAAAATAAAGGTTATTTGAGAGAGAAAAACTTGAACTGCATGAAAAATCATTCAAATTTTAAAAATTATTTTTCCTTTAAACCTGGAAACAGAAATAATTGTTCTAAATGGAATACTAGAGAAATAAATATCTAACATCGACCTCCAATCCCAAAAGATTTTTAAGTTGTAAAACCAATTATTTCCCAAAGAATAACTTGTTTCTTCTTTAATTATGTGATAAGAAAGAATAAAAGATGTAAAGAATATCAAAGCAGAACTGAGATTTAACAAAAGATTTGGTAGAGGGGACTAGGTGGCAGCAGTACCTTTGGATCTGGAGTCAGGGAGATGAGTTCAAATTCAGTCTTGCTTACATATCACACATCGTGTAGATCATGTACACAATGTATAAAGCCTGTGTAAACTACTTAATTTCTTCAGTTTCCTCATCTGTAAAATGTGGATAATAATGGCACCTATCTCTCAGGATTGTTTTGAGTATAAGACAATAATTGTAAAGCATTCTACAAATCTTGAAGAATTGAATAAATGCCATTTTTAACATTACCACAAAGAAATGTGATGAAGTTATGAAAAAAGAAAAAAAGGGAGAGAGCTTATCAGGACTTCCCTTATACTAAATACTATCAAAACATATTGAGCAAATTCTTCAAAGTTATCTATATATTTAGGGATATTTTGAAACTTTAAAAAAAGGAAACTCTTTGTAAAAGTAGTGTTAAATCTAATTAAAATTCACAAATCTGGATTATGTGTGTGTATGTGTGTGTATATACACACACATATATAACTACATATTTCACTATATAATCTCACATGTGTCTATATGTATACATATACATACCTCCCACACACACACATACATAAACCCAGAGATATCTACCACTATCCAAACCACAAACAAGCCTTTAAAGATGATAACTTTTAATAGCGATACTGGAAAATTTGAAAAAGACACAATTTTAGCTCTCACTTAGAATCTGACTAAAGTAGGCATGTCATGTATCATTTCATTAAACTCACTACTATTAAATAGTAAGAGGCAGCAAAATATAATAGAAAGAAGATTATATGTGAAGTAAGGAAACCTAGATTCAATTTCTGCCTTAGATGTATGTCTACACTACCTTGTCAATATTTCTAATACCTCAAAGGTGTTTGTAAAGAAAATACTTTGCCAACAGTAAATTTAATATTAAACAAATGTAATCTTATTACAAAATATACTTTTTAAAAAATCAACAATATGCTAAACTTGGATTTCTAAGACCTCAAAGTTCAAATGCTATTGTTCACAGAGCCATTATGATCCAAAATAAAATACTCATTAAATCATGTAACTTTAAAGCCAGAAGAAGCTTTGAAATTGTTTAGTTCAGGGATTAACTTTTTTTTTTTTTTTTTTTTTTTTTTTTTTTTTTTTTAAACTCATAGGGCATTTTGGCATTCTGGTGAAACCTATAAAACCATTCATAATGTTTTTAAATATATAAAATACAAAATGTTACAATTGCTAAATACTACTAAATGCTACAAATGCTAAAATATGTTTTTTTTTTTAAATTCACAAACCCTAGGATAAGTTAAAAACCCAGAACAGTATATTTTGACCCTCTTATCTGGAAACTAGAGTCCATGAAGACTCATAACTTGCCCACAATCACACAGATGATAGGTGGGAAGAGCTACAATTTAAAGTTTTATGTTTCCTAATTTTGAATCCAGAATTCTGAAAATTTTTCACTGACTGTAAAGGAAACAATATTTCAAAGCACTATAACCTAAAGTTCAAGTCACCAAAAGTCATTAATCATCAAGAAAATACAAATATGCCTCTTTTATTTGAAAATTTCTTCCAAAATATAACAATCTTTCCCATCAAGATTTTTATGAACTTAAGCTAGTAGAACAGAAAATATTCACTATTAAGTGATTATATT
The DNA here is from genome assembly GCF_048593235.1 of Sminthopsis crassicaudata. Lineage (NCBI taxonomy): Eukaryota > Metazoa > Chordata > Mammalia > Dasyuromorphia > Dasyuridae > Sminthopsis > Sminthopsis crassicaudata. The sequence goes on along the minus strand of NC_133620.1, from coordinate 196,893,154 downwards.
TCAAGTTTAAAGATTGCTCGTCTTTGAAGTGAGATTTAACTCTATTACAATTCAAAATTCCTCAGAGATGGGTTTTAAAAAAAAGTAAACTGGACTAAAAATAAAGACCACCTTGGTTCTGTTCACTGGTAGTTCACAAAAGAAACAAAAATATCTTGCCATTTAGAGGAGAGGGGTGGGGGGAAGAGGGGAAAATTTGGAACTCACAAGGTTTTGCAAGGGTCAATGTTGAAAAATTTGTATGTCTTGAAAATAAAAAGCTTTAATTAAAAAAAGTGGTCAGGAAAAAACACACAGATTTAAGACTAAGAGAAGGAACTTCAGTGCCATACAATCCAATATACTAACTTTAGTTGTACTATTAATTATGTAAATAAATCTTTGCCTCAGAAAGATATATCAATTCAAATAATTCAACATTGATGATAAATATTTAAGGACCTATTGTGTTTTGGGCAATGTACACCTTCAGAACACAAATATAAAACAGATATATCTATTATTCTGTACCAAGTACCAAATGAGTGGTATAAATAATAAATATAAAGGAGTTCAGAATAATATTCACTAAGAACTGGATCAAAGATTTCATTTAATAGTTAAAATTTCACTTGGGCCTGGAAGGAAGGATAAAACTTAAACTATAAAATTGTTTCAATGGGTAGGAAAGTAAAAAAATCAAATATACAAGGAAGTAGCCGAGTAGAAAGTAAGACAAAGTAGATGGGGGGCTAGATCACATAGATCAAGGAATAAAGCAACATTTATTACAAGCCTACCATGTGTCAAATATTATGCTAGGCACAATAAAGAGAAAAAATTGAAACAATTCATGTTCTCTGTTCCTGTTCTCAAAGAACTTATATTCTATCATAAAAAATGAATGTTTATGTATCTCTAACCATCTGCATACAAGATAAATAGGGGCAGGGAGCACACACTTGAAACTACAGAGATCTGTAAAGTCAAGTATTAGGTGGTCTTGAACTAAACTTTAATGGAACTGGGTTTTTTTTTAAAGAGATAGGTGAAAAGCAAATATACTCATGAAGTGGACTATGTTAAATAGTCAGTACAGCATCACAGAAATTAAAGACAATGCAAGTAGAAATTAAGAAGTCTAGTTTGGCTGGAACATAGAATTCATGAAAAGGAAAGCATAAAACAAGACTAAAGATAACCAACAGAGGAGTTTTTATTTCATCCAAAAGATAACAGGTAACTGGCCTTAAGACAGCTCTAAATTTCAGATTGAAGTATATAGATTTTATATCTGGAAAATTATAGTGTATGCTAGAATATTCATATAGGCTATTTTGTTATGATAGCCAGCTAGTAATTTATATATTTATAGGCCTAATAAATTTCTATTTAAGCCTTAATCATAACTTAATTTTAATTTACCTACAAATTTGATATTTAACATTTTGCTTCCAAAGAGAAGAAAGGGATAGGCAGATCAATGGATTGCAGATTGGTATAGTGTGTGTGTTAGCGGGGTGGGGGGAGAATGGAATTGAAACACTGAACTCATATGTTGATTCAAATTTGAATTCCAGCACTTACTTACTAACCTTAATAGTAAAGTGAGAATAAGACTATCCACCTTACAGAATCCTTATGAAGTATTTATAAACTCTCTACTCATTCTGCAGCAAGTTCAGGTTTTTTGAGTTGACTACTTACTACAACAGTCTTCTATTTAGTTTTCCTACCTTGTCTCTCCCCACTACAATTTATTCTCCACACAAAATTATTTTACTAAACAGGCCTAATCATGCCAGAGGCACACATACTCTTCTTATTTTCCCCTACCCCACAAACAGATAACCTCAGTAAGCCCCAGTACCTATTACCTCTAGGATAGATAAAATAGATAAAAATTCTTATTTCTGGCATTTTAATTCTTCAGTCTGACCCCTTCTTAGCTTACCAAATTACAAATTACTACCCTCTGAAGTCCATCTATACTGACTGACTTGTTCTTCACATACAATACTCTACCCTTCCATATCATTGCCTTTGTCCTCAGCTGTCCCTTGTGCCTAGAATGCTTTCTCTCATCACCTTTTTTTTTGGAAGTCTTTCCTGATTTCAGTTTCTAATGCTCTTCCTACTAAAACTATTTCATTTCTATTCTTCATGTATATAGTTTGTGCTTTATAAATGTATATCACAGAATATAAGGTCTTTGAAACCAGAAACTGTTTAATTTTCATTTTTGTATTCCCACAAACTATCATCCTGTGGTACATAATTATTTTTAATAAATGCTTGTTGATTAATAAAATTTTAAGTGCCATTATTATTATTATTACTTCAGGTGAACAGCAGATAACTCTCCTGATTCCCCCAGTTTTTTTCTACTCTATGTTTACATACAATGTACTTCCTGGGAAACTTTAGAATAACAAGTGGCATCCTGTCTTATATTATTATTCTATTAAACAATTTCATGTTGGTAAGAGAATCTAAATAAAACTCCAACCAATTTTCAAATCTGAATTCCATGACACATTTTTGAAATAATACGGTCTACACAAGGAACATGTAAAAAACAGAAAAGGTTTCCTCTATCATACTGTCAAATGTATACATTGTCACTAGTTCATACCTCAAGCATAAAATGAGAAATGTTAAATAAAATTTAGGCCCTACCCCAAAGAAAACTAAAATATTCTAAAAAAAAAAAAAAAAAAACCTGACAACTCACAAACCAAATGAGAGTTATAATTGTTAAGCAGTCCTTCACATCGATAATTCTGAGAACTAAAAGCCTGTAACAAAAATGAGGTTATGACTATATATGCCAAAATCTAATTAATCCTCTGCTTGGTTATCAAAGTGATTTTCCTAAACAGGTCTGTGTCACTACCTGCTATGAGCTCCAGTAGATCCTTAATTTTTTTCAGGATCAAATATAAATTGCTACTTAGCAGTTAAAACTCAAAACAACCTGGCCTCTTCCTACCTTTCTATTCTTCTTCACACTTGATTTCTCCTTCAGGTACTCTTATGATCCAGTCTACTCTTTGTTCCTCATAGATGATACTCCATCTCTCAAATCAGATAAATGTCAGATACAATAGGTAAGGTCTGAATATAATGAATTTAACAAGCTGGGTGAAAATACAGGTCTGAAGATTAGGAAATATTGACATGAGATGCATATTTGTAAGTGTTCTGATTCGAGCAACTACTTCAGATTCTGGGGATCCCATGGGAAAGAGAATAAATGAAGGCAAAAGCAGATTTGGAGGGAACATCTACAAAAGATATGTGAAAGGAAGTTCAGAGATTTAGAAAGACTGATGGGTTTTGAAAGCGAAGGGTTGAAGGAATATTGAGAAAACAGGAGTGGTCAAGTCTGAAATAGTGAGGGAAATCTGGTTCAAATAAAGGAGGATTATGATTAAATAAAAAAATTAAGGAGGGCGCTGGTCATAAATGTAGTTGAAGATTTTCTTAATGATTGTGAGATATGCTAATATTTTGTGGGCAGATGAGGAGTCAAAGAAAATAAACTGAAAAGATGAGTAAAATGGGATTGATTACTGGTACAGCTATCTAAAAGGAAAGAAACGAAAAGCACTTCATAGAGACAACTTTTCTTCAGCATCAAGAAGAGAGAATTCACAATAACATAGAAGTTTTGGAGAAGGGAGTAGTGGAAGCTCCTGTAAGATTAGTTTCCAGTCTCAGTGATAAGGTAAGAGGATAAGTCATCACTAGGTAAGTAAGAAAGTAGGACAAATTAATGGAAAAAAAAGGAAGAAATGTTTAATAGTTTCTCTGGAAAATAAAATAAAAGGTCAATATTATTTAAAAAAAAAAAAAAAAAAAAAGTATTGTCAACAAAAAGTAAGAATTTAGCATAGTTTATACACCATAAGTTTCCAGTATGTGAAATCAGCTCTATTTTGAAACTTTCTTCAGGGATATTCAGTAGTCCAACAATAACAGTGAAGAAATTTGATGGAATAATTGGGATAAGCTAAATGCATAGACTTTGAAGGAAGAAATGGTTTGGAAGCAGAAATTAACATTATTATTTGATTTGTGATGAAATCAATTAAATATTCTACTTTTCCCTTCTGTATTTTCTTCTGATCTTAGCACTTCTCTCACTTCAACAATTTTTCTCTTTGTATCTAAATCATGTCCTAAAGGAACTAGCAAAGCCACTGCAAATAAATGAACTTTTTAGTACAAAATAAATTCCCCAGTACCAGATCTGTGAAAACATATGAGGGGATGGGGTGAATGGATTTCTTTTTGATATGGGAAAAAAAATAAATTTTTACATACTAGTACAATAGGAGCTAAAAACCTCACATAATAGTAAATTTTATGTGCTATATTAAAAATTTTACTCCTTCCCTTTTCCCTTCAAAGATTTCAAATGGGGGGGGGGGGGGGGATTTTTTTCATTAAAAAAAATATTTATTAGTCTTCCATGGCAGAATGCTGAGGAAATAAATTTTTTAAAGGCAACACAACATAGTGGGAAAAAAGCATTGGACTTGCAATCATCAAGTTATCTGCTACTGGGGAAGCTAGATGGCACAGTAGATAGAGCACCAGCCCTGAAGTCAGGAGGACCTGAGTTCAAAACTGGCCTCAGACCTCAGACACTTAGTACTTTCTAGCTGTGTGACCTAGGTTAACCCCAAATGTCTCAGAAAAAAAAAAAAAAAAGAAAAAAAAAGAAAGAAAGAAGAAAAAGAAAAAGTTATCTGATACTAACTAATTTTGTACATTTTTTAAAAATTAATTTTTTCTGGTCTCAATTTCTTTATCTGTAAAAGGAAAGGATTGGACTAGCTCATTAAGTACTAAATAGCTTTAAAATCATGTTAATTTAAATACAAAGATGAATTACATGAGTTTCTCTAGAAATGCAATGGGAATTGTCACTACATGGGAATAGTATCAGGGGATAGTATCCCCCATCACAGGCATGGGGAAATGGTCACTACAAGTATCCCAAAAACACAAGTTACTCCACTGTCTTTTTTTTCTTTTTTCTTTTAGTAAAGAATAAGACTCTAAATCTATAATAACCTATAATAGGAGTTTCCAGCCTTTTTCAGTACCCCTATCTCTTGGTTTCCAATATATCTTCCCATACCCACATTTCAAAGTGAAAAGAAATAAATCCTGAAATTTACCATATATGTGCAATAAAAACACATTAATTTGCGATAAAAGTTCATTAAACATATAACATTTGCAGTAACAAAGTTGTTAAATGTTTATCAGAACATAGTCAATAAATTAGTCAAATTCCTTGTCAAGTATTTTCTTGGTATATTTTTGCAAAGAAATGCCCATATATTATGTTCAGTCTCCACTTTATTGCTTTGGATCTACTGTTTCAAGACTGGGAATCTTGACTTGAAAAAGTTGTTTTTTTCCCATGTTTAAACAGTTTGTTTATGCTAATTGCTCTTTTTTTTTTTTTTTAATAATTTTTTATTGACAGAACTAATGCATGGGTAATTTTTCAACATTGTCCCTTGCAATCACTTCTGTTCCAATTTTTCCCTTCCTTCCCTCCACCTCTTCCCCTAGATGGCAATAGTCTCATACATGTTAAATGTTAAAAGTTTATCTTAATATGGATCCACACTTAACACCATATACCAAGATAAGATCAAAATGGGTCCATGATTTAGGCATAAAGAATGAGATCATAAATAGATTAGAGGAACAGAGAATAGTCTACCTCTCAGACCTATGGAGGATGAAGGAATTTATGACTAGAGGAGAACTAGAGATCATTATTGATCACAAAATAGAAGATTTTGATTACATCAAACTAAAAAGTTTCTGTACAAACAATACTAATGCAAACAAGATTAGAAGGGAAGTAACAAATTGGGAAAATATTTTTACAGTTAAAGGTTCTGATAAAGGTCTCATTTCCAAAATATATAGAGAACTGACCCTAATTTGTAAGAAATCAAACCATTCTCTGGTTGGGTAAATTATGGTATATGAAGGTTATGGAATATTATTGCTCTGTAAGAAATGACCAGCAGGAGGAATACAGAGAGGCTTGGAGAGACTTATATCAACTGATGCTGAGTGAAATGAGCAGAACCATAAGATCACTATACACTTCAACAACAATACTGTATGAGGATATATTCTGATGGAAGTGGAAATCTTCAACATAAAGAAGATCCAACTCACTTCCAGTTGATCATTGATGGACAGAGGTAGCTACACCCAGAGAAGGAACACTGGGAAGTGAATGTAAATTGTTAGCACTAATGTCTGTCTGCCCAGGTTACATGTACCTTCGGAATCTAATGCTTATTGTGCAACAAGAAAATGGTATTTACACACATGTATTGTATCTAGGTTATATTGTAACACATGTAAAATGTATGGGATTGCCTGTCATCGGGGGGAGGGAGTAGAGGGAGGGGGGGGGGATAATTTGTAAAAATGAATACAATGGATATTATAAAAAAAATATAATAAAAAAAAATCAAACCATTCTCCAATTGATAAATAGTCAAAGGATATGAACAGACAATTCTCAGATGATGAAATTGAAATTATATCCACTCATATGAAAGAGTGTTCCAAATCACTACTGATCAGAGAAATGCAAATTAAGACAACTCTGAGATACCACTACACACCTGTCAGATTGGCTAAAATGACAGGAACAAATAATGATGAATGTTGGAGGGGATGTGGGAAAACTGGGACACTGATACATTGTTGATGGAGTTGTGAAAGAATCCAGCCATTCTGGAGAGCAATTTGGAACTATGCCCAAAAAGTTGTCAAACTGTGCATACCCTTTGACCCAGCATTGCTGTTATTGGGATTATATCCCAAAGAAATACTAAAGAGGGGAAAGGGACCTGTATGTGCCAAAATGTTTGTGGCAGCTTTTTTCGTAGTGACTAGAAACTGTAAGATGAATGGATGTCCATCAATTGGAGAATGGTTGGGTAAATTATGGTATATGAAGGTTATAGAATATTATTGCTCTGTAAGAAATAACCAGCAGGAGGAATACAGAGAGGCTTGGAGAGACTTAAATCAACTGATGCTGAGTGAAATGAACAGAACCAGAAGATCGCTGTATACTTCTATGTTGTATGAAGATGTATTCTGATGGAAGTGGATATCTTCAACATAAAGAAGATCCAACTCACTTCCAGTTGATCAATGATGGACAGAAACAACTACAACCAGAGAAGGAACACTGGAAAGTGAATGTAAATTGTTAGCACTACTGTCTATCTACCCAGGTTACTTACACCTTCGGAATCCAATACTTAATGTGCAACAAGAAAATGGGATTTACACACATATATTGTATCTAGGTTATATTGTAACACATGTAAAATGTATGGGATTGCCTTTCATCTAGGGGAGGGAGTAGATAATTTGGAAAAATGAATAAAAGGGAAAATGTTATTTTTAAAAAATTATTCATGTATATATATTGTCAAAAAAAATTTATAATTAAATAAAAAAAAAGTTTATCTTAAATACAACATATGTATACATATTTATAAAGTTCTCTTGTTACACAAGAAAAATCTGATTTAGAAAGGTAAAAATAACCTGGGAAGAAAAACAAAAATGCAAGCAGTCCACATTCATTTCCTAGTGTTCCTTCTCTGGATATAGCTGGTTCTGTTCATCACTGATCAATTAGAACTGAATTGACTCTTCTCATTGCCGAAGACACCCACTTCCATCAGAATTGATCTTCATATTGTATTGTTGTTGAAGTGTATAATGATCTCCTGGTTCTGCTCGTTTCACTTAGCATCAGTTCATGTAAGTCTCTCCAGGCCTCTCTGAAATCATCCTGCTGGTCATTTCTTACAGAACAATAATATTCCATAACATTCATATACCACAATTTACCCAGCCATTCTCCAATTGATGGGCATTCATTCAATTTCCAGTTTCTAGCTACTACAAAAAGGGCTGCCACAAACATTTTTGCACATACAGGTCCCTTTCCGCTCTTTAAGATCTCTTTGGGATATAAGCCCAGTAGTAACAGTGCTGGATCAAAGGGTATGCAGAGTTTGATAACTTTTTGAGCATAGTTCCAAATTGTTCTCCAGAATGACTGGATCCATTCACAACTCCATCAACAATGCATCAGTGCCCCAGTTTTCCCGCATCCCCTCTAACATTCTACATTATCTTTTCCTGTCACCTTAACCAATCTGAGAGGTGTGTAGTGGTATCTCAGACTTGTCTTAATTTGCATTTTTCTGATCAATCGTGATTTGGAGCACCCTTTTATATGAGTAGAAATAGTTTCAATTTCATCATCTGAAAATTGTTCATATCCTTTGACCATTTATTGATTGGAGAATGGCTTGACTTCTTATAAATTAGAGTCAATTCTCTATATATTTTGGAAATGAGGCCTTTATCAGAACCTTTAACTATAAAAACGTTTTCCCAATTTATTGCTAATTTACTAATTATATAATTATATATAATATATAATTGCTAATTATTTGTTCTTATCTTGTCAGAATTAGTTTTGTTTGTATAAATTGGGAAAACGTTTTTACAGTTAAAGGTTCTGATAAAGGCCTCATTTATGTCTAAATTATGAACCCATTTTGATCTTATCTTAGTGTTAAGTGTGGGTCCATGCCTAGTTTAGAAGAAGCTGTTTTAAACAGAATTAAAACCTTGTGAGCACATTTAATAAGGATATGATACGCTTCTCCAAGGGTACATCAAAATTTGTGTAACTTTAGTAACAGGGAATTAATTAGCTCACCTTTCACTGGGACATTTTGCTGAATTTTTCCAGTTCAACAAGAAAAGGATTTCATATTCCAAATAATACCTATTGTAGAGGACATGGTGAACCCTAACCATGGACCCCAGACTAGCTTATGAAAATTACTAACATAAATGTTTTCTAAAATCACTAATATAAGTATGTTTAGATTTGCTGGGCCCACAGATGGAATACTTGTCCTTTAAGCTGTTCCTTGAACCCAGGTAGCCAAGTTCCTGTTTTGACTGTTTTTAACAGACCCTGCAGCTAAGCTGTTGTCTGGGGGGAAAAAAACAAAACTGTTTTTTAGTAGCCTTAGTATTGCTAACATGGCTCAGAACCAAAATTTTGGTATAAAAGCTTTCTTCCTCTGACCCTGTTGTTACCCATGCTATTTGGCCTGCCTGCTTTGGCGAAATAAAGCTTTGACTTAAAGAGAGTCCTATGCGAGTGTTCTCATTGCAACTCCAAACCACTTTCCTCAGCACCCTTAACAAACTTCTCATATCACCTTCACACAAAGTTGGAAACTTTAATAATTATACTTCCAAGATATGAAATCAGTGCTCTCATTACCCTTAATTCTCTGAATTATTACTTATTTTCCCCCAATTTTCTTTTTAATAATATGACAACTGTCTTTTGATTGTGATGACCTACCAAAATAAGAATAGTGAACAGATAGCAATAAGCTAGTGTCATTATTTTAGAATGGAACCAAAATAGTATTCTACTGTCCAATTGAGTTCAGATTTATAGCAATAAATACTTCTGAGTTATCTTAAGCAAACTTACAATCTGCCTGGATAGCACACATGCCCACAAATGAAAATTCTCTCATACTTATTTCTCCCTCCTTCTCTCCTTCCACCCCCTCTCGCTTCCTATTTCCCCTATCTATTACTATTTTTTCCTATCCTTTATGACCCTATTCATCTAACTTGCTGGCTAATCATTATAGATTAGTTCTGTTGTAGGCCTTCAGAACCCTTTAAACAAACTGAAAAATATGTACACTAGGTCCTAAGTATACAGAAATGAAAAAAATGAGCCAATCCCTTACTTCTTGGATAAATGGTAGAATGTATAAAATATATACCTAAATACAATAAAAAGATAAAATATGACCTACACAATTAACGGTCCAAGATAATTTGAGAAAAATAGAAAATACATTTAGCAAGGAGGTCTACGGTTTCATAACACAAATCTTAAATGAGTGTTATAGAAAGAGGTTTTCTTTATACAGTTTCAGATTGTACATGCCAAACATAGGAGATAACCTTCTTCAAATCTATGAAGGTAAGATATATAGAATAAAATACCAGGAAACAACAAGTAGTACAGTTTGATTGGAAAATAAAAATAACGTGAAGGAAGGTAGTCTGAAATAAGGCTAAAATGATTTCCAAGTAGCTATGTCATTAAGTTTGGGGCTTTTCCCATGATCTTCTTATAGCTTAACTTATACAGTAATATCTTAAATCAGCAACAAATCCTCAATTCAAGGACAAAGCCCTTGAAGATACAACCTATATACAGTAGGCAGGCAATTACAGGTGTAATTGGAATTGGATCTAACTTAGAAGTCTGTCAGTTCTAGATACCTCTATCTAGTTTATTTCTATGATAGGTCAGTTTTCTAGCTTTATCCTGTTTAAGGATGTTTAAAGGATTTTAAGGGGAAAATCAGGTCTGGGAGGATAACAAATATTAACAATTAAAATACAAATAGGAAAACCGTTTTCATTTCCTTAACTAGAATTATTTCCCAAAATGTTTTAAATAACTTTCATAAAATTAAACTTTTGTGCATACACAAAATCATCAGCATAGTATATATAATAGAATATTGGACTATGACAACTGGGTGTCAAGATCTGGCTATATCACATGCAATAAATGCTAACTGGCATATCTTTGGACAGATCACATTCTACCTAAACCAGAGTACTTTCAACCATAAAGTTACTTTTTAGTGGGGGAGGAGAAATATTTGGACTAGAGTCAGACTATTTGGAGTCTGAGAGCGTGTGTATGTAAATGTATTTCAATATAAATGGTTTCCTTTGTAAGCTCACATATTTTATTTTTTTTTATTCAGAAACACTATTTTGAGAAGAGGTCACATTAGCTCTACCAGATTTAAAAAGAGGTCCATAATACAAAAAAAGATTAAACATCCCTAAATTATTCAGGTCCATTGTATCTCTAACATCATGAGATTCATATGTAATATTTCAGAATTTTCATTTTTAAATATTTTAAAATACCTGAAAATTTTCCCAAATAAACATAATCCAACAAGCTATAAGTTGATACCTGAATTGTCAGGTCATTTTCTTTATATTTAAAAGGACTTTTAGAAAGCAACTAAACCAAATTTTATAAATGAATAAACTGAAGACTACAGACTGTGATTTACCCATTATAACACAGCTTGTAAAAGAAATTCAGGAATACAATTTAAATCTCCTTATTCTGTCCAATATTCTTTCCATTGTAATACACTTTTAATCAGCATTTTTTAAATGTCAGGTTTAAAATTTAAAAATTTTATTTTAAAAATTTTACTTAGGGTACCCATAAAAGCAAGTTTCTTAAATATTATATCCATCTTACTGTATTAGATTGTATTTATTTGTATTATTGTATTTATTGTATAGAAAGGACACAGATTGAACTTAGTTAGAAGTCAGAAGTCTTCCGATCAAGTCCTAAGCTGTAAGCAAGTAACATTACTACTTTAAGTCTCAGTTTCCTCATTTGCAAAATGGGCATAATATTTGAGTTACATCTATCACAAAGTTGTTGTGAGAGGCAAATGAAACATCACTTTCTAATCACAAAACAGTCTGATTCAATAAGTGGGCATTAGAGACCTGCCACAGGCAAAGCCTTGTAATAAGCATTAGAAATACAAAGATTAAAAAAAAAAGGCAAGACAGGCCCTGATCCAATAGTTTATTCTATTACTATCCTGTTGGGAGTAGTATGCAAATTGCTTCACTATATAAGTATGAATTACTATTATGCCAATGAATGGCATACAATACTATTTTGTAATATTATGACAACACTAAGCAGATTTCTTGATCTGTTCAGAATGATGTTGCCATAGTTCTCCTAACCAATTATACAAATCACTGTACAAATTACACCTGACTTTCAAGACTGAATTGTTTGTTCATGCACATAGGTATCCCACTGTTCCAAACCAGAAACTAAAAATCAAGTGTATGAAAAATATTTATTCAGTCTTTACTAGCACACCATAATACATGGAGAGCACTCCATGTACAAAAAATACCCTCCACCCATAGTGGCATAAAAACTAAAGGCAAATTCTAAATTAATTATGCATTAAAAACTCAGCCATTCACAAAACAAAGGTTTTTGTTGTTGTTGTTGTTGTTTTTCTCTTTTGGGTCCACACATGTAGTTTAATCAGTATAAGGAATTGAGAATCACCTGGGGCACGGAGAAAATATGTGATTTGCCCATGATCAACACAGCCAGAATGTGTCATAGGCAGTATCTGAACCTAGAGCTACTAACTCCAAAATTAACTCTCAATCTGCTACACCATGCTGCCTCTCAGTGAAGTCGGAATTGTTATATTCTAAATTTACCTGAATTAGTTTAATTTAAAAATAGCTATTATAATTGATTCCTTTAAGTTAGTTATTATACCTTCCAGAACAAAGGATCTGATTAAAAAACTATTTGCAAAGGATACTTTCAAAGCCATAAAGATAACAAATATTTTTACATTAAATATTATTCAGTTTTAAATAAGAAAAATCCCAAATGGAAAATGCCTTGTCCAAGAGCATAAGAAAATTCAATGGCATATTCCCTATTTTCAGTATAGTATTTAGGCTTAATACATTTTTCTTTTACATTTAATACTTTTCTTTCAAAGGCCTAAACATCTAACAGAACAAAAATTATAATTTTATCTTTTTGTCATCTCAAAACAAATCAAGATCGCATGGTATAGTAGAAAAAACAGTTCAGATTGTCACTGACATTTACTACTATGTGACTTTATTTAATAAACACATACTTTCTCTGTGCCTTAGTTTTCTTATGTGTAAAATGCAATTGTTGGACTGTTGCTGTTCAGTAGTTGCAATAGTATCTGACTCTTCATGACCTCATTTAGGATCATAACAAAGATACTAGATGGTTTATTATTTACTTCTCCAGCTTATTTTACAGATAAGGACACTGAGGCACATAGGGATAAGTGATTTGCCCAAAGTCACACAATCAAAAATTGTATGAGGCCAGATTTGAACTCAGGGAGATCAGTCCCCCTGAATGTTAGCTTGGCACTCTATTTCAGGATGCCACCTAAGTGAATTTAATGGATGGACTAGATAACCTCTATGGTTCCTTCTATCTCTAAACTGTATTTCTTTGATATAAGTTACAGTTATAAGGACTAGGTTTTCCAGTATGGCTATCTACACTTATCATAAAACCACAGCATCAAATATGTGCATGCATGTATCCATAGGGCCTGAGCAGATTATTGTGGGAATTACCTCATAATTAGGCTGCATTATGAGGTAACTATCATCTTTTGTTTTTAATAAGAAAACAAATTTAATGATATTAAAGTGAAGCAATTTGATGAGGATGAGACAAAAATAATTAACTCTTCTTCATAAAAGGTCAAGTGAAATTAAAGATTATAGGCAAACTATATCGTAGATAAACTGACTATGCTGAATTCATTGTATAAATCCTATAGAATATAGGCAACAACTCAGAAAAACTGCAAACACCTATACAGTAGAGTCCAGTTTATTCAGGCAGATATTAGAAAAACAAAGAAAAATTATTGGAATTATTTTGGGAAGGAAAAAAGGGGAATAAGGGAAAGAAGTACCAAGAGAATACTGAAAAAGGAAGCTCATCATTTCAGCAAATCATGACCCACCATCTCCCCAACTTCCTCACTCCTGAATGTCAAAACCAATGGTCCTCAAACTTTTTAAATAGGGGGCCAGTTCACTGTCCCTCAGACTGTTGGGAGGGCCAGACTACAGTAAAAACAAAAACTCACACTCTGTCTCCGCCCCTCAGCCCATTTGTCATAACCTGGTGGGCTTCATAAATGTCTTCAGCGGGCTGCATCTGGCCCGAGGGTCATAGTTTGAGAACTCCTGGTCAAAACTATCAGTAAAACATGATTACTCTATACCAATCTTTTGTTTTCTCTCCTTTGGAAAATATCAATCTTTGATCAAATAAGAAGTGGCCTTCTTCAATAAGCTAAAACAGGTGGAGGAAGGAGGGGAAAAGAACAAAGATAGAAATCACAGGAAAAAGTTAAGGCATACCAGCAGATAAACTAAGTAAAATAAATTTTAAAACTTGACAGGGAGTGGGAAAAAATCTGAGCAGAAAATGTTTGGGATATGTTTTTCTTGTTGATGTAATCTACACTGCTACAAGAAAAAAAGGTATACAAGTCTCTCTCTTAATGAGATCAAGAATTTCTATTTATCATAGAACCTAAAATGCAAGGAAACATCAAAGTTACTATTGTGAATTATCAAAAATGGGTCAGGGAAAAGATAAAACATTTTAAGAAAAGAAAAACTGGGGCTTTGGAATCCAAAATCCTTACCAAAAAAATAATGCTGTACTGGGAGAATGGAGAAACAGTCTGAAAGTTTAAAAAAAAAAAAAATTTTCTATTCCTGCACCTAAAGCAATGTAGGAAAGAAATATTTAACAGTATAAACTGGGTCATTTTGCTACCAGCAATACATTTCAATAAAGAATGCAATTAGAGTTAGTGAAATGACATAACATTTTTCCTGAAATCTGGTATACAGAAAAGTCTTATTCTCAACATGAAATAAATGCAAAATGTAAGTTTAAAAAAGAAAAATCACTTTTCCATCCCTAGATTAAAAAAAAAAAGTGATTAAACTGAAAACCACAAATACCTAAAATAAAGTAAAACATCTTTGCAATCTGAGCTGAAACAGATCTATATATTATCTTTTCAAAAAGTTTGTCTTTTTACTTTAAAAAAATTATTGAGGTCTTTTGCCAGGTCTTGTGTGTCTACTATACAAATCAGCATATTGATTAATGTAAATATCATACAAGTACTTTTGTAAACTTGGAATAGCATTTAATTTTGAAAGAACTAATGAAGGTTTTGCTTTCATTAAATATACATCTGAAATAATTTTGTTAGTAATTTGAAATCTTTCACTTAGAGTTAGAGCAATGTATAGTAGAAGGAACACTCATCATGAGATCTAAGTTCCAATCAGGTTTTGCCACTTAACAACTTTGCAACACTAGGTAAATAATCCAACTTTCAATCTCAGTTTCAATTTTCAATGCTTTCAATTCAACTTTCAATGTTGCAAAATGGGAATACTTTTATTATTTCCTTTGCAAAATTGTTGAGAGAATCAAATGTGGGGGCAGCTAGGTAGCACAGTGGATAGAGCACCAGCCTTGAATTCAGGAGTTCAAATTTGATCTCAGACACTTAACACTTCCTAGCTGTGTGACCCTGGGCAAGTCACTTAACCCCAGCCTCAGGGGGGGGAAAAAAAAGAGAGAGGAATAGAATCAAATGTGAAAACAATGAATTCTTTGTTAAATATAGAGCTATTTAAAAATCAAACCACTAATCTTTAAGGTTTCTTCCAACTCTAAAATAAACCCAACAAGTATTTATTAAGTACCTTCTGTGTACTAAGTGTGTTAAGCACAGGGAATACAAGCACAAAGTGAAACACTCCTTGCCTTTGAGGAGCTTATATTCTATGGGGATATATGCAAAATAGATATGACTAGTTGAATTGGGAGGAAAGGCACTGGCAGCTATGCAATGATGATAGGATTCATAAAGAAGATATCATTTGAATAAGCATTGAAAAAGCAGGGATTCTGAGAGCCAAAGGTGAAGAGTTAGAATATTCCAAGTATGGAAGAAAGCCATTGCAAAAAGCAAACAGGCTGGAGATGAAGTATCATGTATAAAAAACTAACACAGAAGCCAGTTTGTCTGGATCATACTATGCATGAAGGGGACTAAGTTATCATACAATTGAAAAAAGTAGGACAGTTTGTGAATTGTTTTTAATTTGATTCTAGAGGTAATAGGAAACTATTACCTCTAGGTAATAGGGAACTGAAATGTATTAAGTAGGATAGTAACATGGTCAGATTTGAAATTAGGAGGCTGCTATAATAGCACAGGTGAGAAAATAGGAGGACCAGAACTAGGATAATGGCTATGATAGGAAAGAAGGACTATCCAGAAGATTTTATATATATATAAGGACTATCCAGAAGATTATATATATATATATATATATATATATATATATATATATATATATATATATATATATATATATATATATATATATATATATATATATATATATGTATACATACACACACACACACACACACACACACACACACACACACACACACACAGAAACAAGATTTGGTAACTGAGATGGATATTTGGTGAATTATAATGAAGATATAAGTATGACACAAGGTTTTCTGGGCAGATGGTGATCCCCTCAATAGGAATAGGAAAGTTCAGAAGAAGAGTAAGTTTAAAGGGAAATGTAGTAAGTAAGCATTACTCTGGATATGTAGAGTTGATGATTTCTGTTGGGCATTCAGTTGAAACATCCAATGAAGATATGGTGAGACTGGTGTTCACAAGAGATAAGGCCTGAAAATACAGCTCTAAGAATCACTGGCATAGAGATCATCATTAAATTCAAAGAACTGATGAGGTCATTAAAAAAAAAAAAAAAAAAAAAAGATCACAGAGAGAGAAAAGGCACTCTAAAATGTGTGCTAGAAAAATCATCAGACATGGTGGTATCAGAAGACTGGCTCTACCACTTACTATACCTTACACAAGTCCCTTGACCTTTACATAGAAGCATAGGATCAAAATTGGAAGAGATTTAAGGAGTCACTTAAGGATAACCCACAAGTAAGTAAGAAGAAAGAAGGAATCCCTTCTTGTTCCCTTCGACAAGAACTGACAATCAAGCTTCCTCTTCAAAAATCTATAGGGAATGAAATCTATTCAACATCTAAAAAACTCTAGTTGTGGGCAAGTTTTTTTTTGTGTGTGTGTTTTTTTTTTCTCTTTAGAACAAGATGAAATATGCCTCTCAACCACTTTGATCCATTGCTCCTGGAACAGCTCTTTGGGCAGAGCAAAACAATTTAAGTCCTTCCACATGAAAAGCCTCTGAAAGAGTAGACAGCTAGCATATCTTCCCTGAGCCTCCCATTCTCCAAATTAAACAGTCAATTTTAGCATGGTGCAGTTTTAAGAACCATCCTAGAGTAACCTCTTCAAGGAGCCTTATAACTTCTGTCAATGTCCTTTGAGAATCACAGCACTTCAAAATGAACTAAGTCCTCTTCTAAATGTGGTCTGACCAAGTGTCATACACTATTGTCTCCCTTATGCTTCTATTCCAGACACCTAAGATTGCCTTTGCTGTCTGTCTTAAGCTAGTTTGCTTACTATCTTTAGTGACCTTAGACAAAACAATTAACCATCCTGATCACAATCTATTCATTAGCAAAATGAAGGTCTTCCAACTAAATAACTTCTAGGATTTCTTCTAGCTCTAACATAATGACCCACCTAGGGAACTACCTATTAAAAGTTTCAGTTTCCTCACCTGTAAAACTAAAGGGTTGCACTAGACGATTTCTAGATTCTTTTTCAGAGATATATTCACAAAATGTGCTTTTATAAAGCAATCTTACAATTAGCTACTTTTTATGACATGTAAAACTTCACAAACAAATTTATTAATCAGAGAAAAATTAAACATATACCTGTCTCAATAAGGGATCAATATAGTCCATTCTTGATCAGAAATAGCAAAACCCACAGCATATGGGGCAGCTAGGTAGTTCAGTGGATAGAGCACCAGCCTTGAATTCAGGAAGACCGGAGTTCAAATGTGGTCTCAGACACTTAATACTTCCTAGCAGTGTGACCCTGGGCAAGTCACTTAACCCCAGCCTCAAAAACAAAACCAAAAAAAAAAAAAAAAAAACCCACAGCATAGATAAAGACTAAAACGTCATTATAGCCAATGCTTCAGCTCTCCCTTCCAACAATCTGTTATGGTGACTTTCATCTTCTTTTCCCTCTCTGGTCCATACCCTGGTGATATGATAATAATCCACTTTTATAGAGAACATTTTACAGTTTAAAGGTGCTTTCCTCACAACAACCTGTGAGGTAGGTAATGTAAGAACTAAATTGAGAAACCAAGAGAAGTTAAGTGACTTGTCCAAAGTCATGTAGCAAGTTAGGGAAGGAACTAAGATTTGTAATCCGAGCTTCTAATTCCTCTCTCTATAAATTGACACATATTCTGTGCACACAATCCAAAAGATAGGAAAAGGGTATAGATCATCAAAACTATAACAGTCTCAAGAACAGATTTTAAGTTAATCAGATTCTCACACTCAAATTCCAAAGTCAAAACAAGTGCTCATCCACATTGCTGAGAGGAGGAAGAAAGAAATTAAATTGTGAAGTCAATTGTTATCAATTGTCATTTAATGAAAATAAACTAAAACTGAATTTTAGAACAGATGCCTACTTAACTAGAAGAAAGTAATATGGAAAAAACATTTTCCACAGAGCCTTATAACTCTGAAAGAGGTAAAGTGTATTTTATTTGTATTCCAAATATCTGCAACCCTTAAGTTAAGTAGGAGAGGAATTAAAAAAAAAAAAAAAAAATGGCTTTGAAATCTGGGGCAGCTAGGTGGCACAGTGGACAGAGCACCAGCCCTGAAGTCAGGAGGACCTGAATTCAAATGGATCTCAGACACTTAACACTTCCTAGCTGTGTGACCTTGGGCTAGTCATTTAACCTCAATTGTCTCAGCAAAAAAAAAAAAAAAAAGCACAACTATACTCAGTTATTTTAAATTTTACTCTAGGCAAATAAATCTAAAAGTAAAGAGTATTTGGTAAGCTATGCTCTCTCAACTGTAAGTGTTGGAATGCAAATATGATTATCAAACACATCTTGTTTTAAAAGTAATAGACAGGAAAAAATTTAACACATTCCTGAAGATAATGTTAAATTATATAACCAACATCCATAAAAAGCCAAAGCATAAAAATTTGGAGAATGTCAGAAATATTAGGTGATGCAGAGTTAAAGTGACACTAAAAGAGTTTTAAATGAAATGTCAATTTTAAGTGATCGTCATAAATTGTATTTAATCTCAGCTTAAATTCAATTTTGAAAAGAATATATGAAAACTTCTAAGAACATCAGAGCAGTCTCTCATACTTATAGCCTTACTAAAGGAAAATTCTAACCTTCTAGATTGTACTATAATCCCCTGCATTTTACCAAAGATATCTTTAATCTCAAAAATTAACAAACATTGTTAAGGTTATCTTTCCTTCTGAAAGAATCTAGTGAACTTTTTACTCTTCCATGTTATTACATAAATCAAATTACTTTTTTACGTTTCATGTCTGATGAAGCTTCCAATCATTTTACTGAACAAATGTGCAAGTAACTCTGAGAAAGATAAAATAAGACCTTTCTTTCACCACAAAAGTGTATCCATTACAGTTGCATTTAGCAGATTAGATTTTTTTTTTAAACTGTAATAGAAGGGGTGTTGTTTATCATGGATCACCATTGGCAGTCTGATGAAATCTATGGGACCTTTCTCAGAATGTTATTAAATGAATAAAATATATAGGATTAGAAAAAAATCCAAATATATCAAAATGCAGTTATCAAAACGTTTCTTTTAAAGTGGTCAAACTTCAGGTTAAAAATTTGTGTGACAGAAGGATTACATTAACTTGTTAGAATCTAAGTAACATAAATGATCATACCAGACCTGCCAATGATAAGCCATTAAGCTTCTCCAAGCTTCAGCTATTCCAATCTGTCAAAACTGAGAATGGTACTTAAGGAGCAGTCCAGAGACTTATGATCAAAATACCAAAGTGATAGGATAATTTTTTTTTAAGGCACCCTTGAGAAGAAGTACATATGGGCTCCACAAAAACAACAATAAAAAAACCCTAAATCTTTTTTGAAGATTATTATAATCATTCTTAAGGCTATAATTGCCTATAAAACTGATTTTTTAATACAGATGATGGTCATGGAAAAATAGACATTTCCAGCTGAAACCTTTTAAAATGCATTTCAGTTAACATTTCTTATAAGCCATTTTCTTTTTTTTCAGACTTAATTTATTCAGTTCTAAAAATTAAAAGTTTAGTCAAAGGCTGCATTTAACTTATAGATGGCAATTTCATGTGAAATCTGAACACCGTATGCTTCAAGATATCACAATACTCCAACTTTAAATATTAATTTAAAGTCTATCTTCTAAGTTCAGAGAAGCATCTTTTTCATACCAGCCTTTTATTAGAGGCAGTCTAAGCTATGTTGAAGTTATTTTAAAAAATAGAAGTGCTATTTACTATTATAATAAAACTTGAATTTTTATTTCTTCATTTTCACTATAATGAAACAGACCTAAGCACAAAGTATGTGTCCAGATAAAGGTCATATTTTGATTAAGGTACTCTCACAAGTGGAAAATGAGAGCAAGGAATATTTACTGTATAATTAGAGACTGCCCAATCTCACCAACCTAAAGTTCCAGCTCTTTCCAATATCACTTTACCCATTTTGCAGAGTTGATCAAGTGTGGATATACTTGATATGGATAAATGGAGCTCAAACTTTGTTTTCAAAATTAAAAACCACTACATAAATCTTTCAGACAAATGTCAAGTTTCTGAATATTAAAGAAACCACAAAAATCTAAATGCTGACTGATTACTGATCTCTGAAATCAGTGCATGATGCTAACCAGAACAGATAAGGATGGTTACAATTTTTTTTAAAAAAACAATATATTCAAAAATAAGTATATCTTTTAATATAAATACATCTTTTGCAAAAGTAAGCACCCACAAATACAATGCTTTCATTGCAATGGGCTTGGATAGTATTCAATTCAAAATTCAATCCCAAGAACAGGCTTGAATGCACAGAGTATAAAAAAGCACAATAATCCCAAATCTATTTTTTAAGCTAACCACTGCATGAGAAAACCATTAAGTGGGAACTCTAGGCAAATCTTTGCATTTAATGGACACGTATCTAATCTTATTACAATGAATGAACACAAAGATGAGCACAATTTTATGTCAAGCAAAATTCTATGGTTCAAACCAGATTGTCAAACCCATAGAAATTCTGAGCTGAATCACAGCTCTACTACCATCAACTTTCCCAAAGTAACTGTGTACCACCTAGACAGCCTTTTACTTTTCCAACACGCAGTGACCCTAGAGCACTGTAGCTTAAACAAGTTAACATGGTTATTGGTTAAAAAGGAATTTCTCCTCAGTATGTTTAACACAAATCCTCTAGTCACTAATGTTTTCTGCGACCTATGCCATAAACAACCTATTGGGTCATGATATTGTTTATTAGGATGACTTCACTTGCCACTCATAAATGAAATTCAACCATTATCTCCCAATTTTTCCAAACCACCCAGCTGAGACATCTCCCTTCAAAGACTTGGGCTTACCAGACTGGCTCCCTCAGAACCACTAATAAGGTCACTATTTAAAAGGGACTCCACTCCTTCATGCTTTCACTTTTTCCATATAAACAGGTCTTGGAAAGAGAATAATGGCATAATTTCCCACTCCAACTGTTCGAAGGCACATAAGATACGGGCATGAAATTGAAAAAAATCTATTTTGAAGGGGGAGGGGGGAGTTTAGAGCATGTCATCCAACCCCGAAGGTTCACAAACATCTGGAACAGCTGCACCAGATATATTTGGGGGCGTGGGTTGAAGGATGGTATGGAAGGGGTTTGGGGAGTGATGAAAGCTGTGATTATGCACTGGTTTCAGTCCTTACTTTCTTACTCTTTCCTTACCTTTTTAATTTACATTACACTCCCTTCCAAATCCAAACCCCACTAATAAGCCACCAAAAGTACAGAGGGAAAACAAGAGATGAGGAGGGAGGAAGAACAAAGACAAAGCTCCACGAGTGCCCGGAACAATAAGGGAAGAAAGGCGAAATTCCTGTGGAAAGACAATGGTAAAGGGATTGGGGGGAAGGGAACACCCAGAAGAAAACACGCCCGCGGAGCAGAGTCGGAGGCCTGGGGCCCGGCCGGGCTGGGTCAGGCCTGGCCGGCCACAGAGGGTGGGTAGGTAGGCGAAAGTGTCACAGGCCCAGGAGGGGGAAAAGGGGTCGGGCTGGCCCGACGTGCGGTAACGCCAGGACCCAGGTGCAGCAGCAGTGGGCCCGTCCCGGGGTCAGGCCGGGCCTGGCCGGGGCAGGACTCACCGGCATTCTGGTCCCGGGGCCACAGATAGTAAGTGGCCGGGATCACGATGAGCCCGACGAAGGAGGTGAGGAAGTAGAAGAAGGTGTTCCCGCTGTCATCGTACTGGAACTGCTGCCCGGCCATGGCGACCCCCTCCTCCTCCTCCTCCTCTTTCTCCTCCCCTTTCTCGCCACCACGACCCTGCTGCGCGGTCGCGGCCCCGGCGCCGGTCCCGGTCCCAGCCCCCCAGGCTTCGTGTGGCGCAGCTAGGGCTGCTCCTCCGCCGCTGCTGCCGCCGCCGCCGCCGCCGCCGCCGCCGCCCCCCACGCTACACTCACGGACACGCCGCCGCCGCTTAAGCCAGTTCTCGCGAGAGGATACTTTGCTCCCTCCCCCCTCTTTTTCCTCCCCCCCATCCCCCACTTCCTCCTCCTCTCATCCGCTAGCTAAGGAGACGTGGCGTGCGCAGCCGGGCGCTCGGGTCCGGGGTGGGACTTCACGAGACCCCGCCCAACACACGCGACGCCCCGCCTACCTATAAGCACCTCCCCTTTCTCAAACCCCGCCCCCTTTGCCACAGTCCCTCCTTCCCCGCTCTGGCGGCGCGAGCTTCTGGGAGAATTGCGGAAGCAGCTTTGGACGTTGGGAACTTGTCCCTGGACGTTTGCCCGCCTTTGCAAGCGTGTCGCCCCTACCTCTTCCATCCCGGTAGATCCAAGCAAAAAACTGCGTAGCGGGTCAGGGCTTTCCTCAATTTCAGCTGGGAAAGTGACGGGAGAGATATCAGGGAAAACTAAGCGAGACCTGCATAAAAACTTTTTTTCTTAAAGTGCTCCCAAAAAACACGTTTAAAAACTTTAAACATGCATTTCCCACAACTATTCCAAGACTAAATTTACACCGTCTTGGAGTTCAAATCCAACATCAAACGCTTCTTTGCTGGGTGACCGAGCAAAATTATTTCATCTCTGCCTCAGTTTCCTCATCTGCAAAATGGGGGCAATGATGGCACCTACCTCTGACGGTAGTTAGGAGGATCCAATAATATGATGATTGTAAAGCTCTTAACACAGTACCTGGCCTCTAGTAAGCGCCACATAAATAAAAACTATTACTTTTTTTTTTATTAGTGGCCGCTAGGTGGCACAATGGTTAGAGCACCGGCCCTGAAGTCAGGAGGATCCGAGTTCAAATGTGACCTCAGACACTTAACACTTCCTAGCTGTGTGACCCTGGGCAAGTCGCTTAACCCCAGCCTCAGGAAAAAAAAAATTCTTTAAAAAAGTAAAATGTAGTAAAATAAAAAGTATGACTTGGGCAAGTCACTTAACTCCAACTGCCTCAGCAAAAAAAAAAAAAAAAAAAAAAAAAAAAAAAAAAAAATCTTTAAAAAAGTAAAATGTAGTAAAACAAAAATATAGTAAAATAAAAAGTATGACTTGGCCAAGTCACTTAACTCCAACTGCCTCAGCAAAAAAAAAAAAAAAAAAAAAAAAAAAAATTCTTTAAAAAAATAAAATGTAGTAAAATAAAAAGTATAACTTGGGCAAGTCACTTAACTCCAAATGGCTCAGCAAAAAAAAAAAAAAAAAAATCTTTAAAACAGTAAAATGCAGTAAAACTGAAGTATGATTTAAAATTTGAAACTAGAATAGGTATAAACAAAATTTAGATGTAGAGAGGATTTATTGACCATGTAACTTACATGTGCTCTTTTGTTGGGAGAGTGCAGGAAGTTTCCCTGTTCTACCCTCTCTATTGTGATCTAAACATAATAGACAACCAGATCTGTATGGTGTCCAACTGGTTTTCGTGAAACTCTTCCAACTTATGAAATAAGAACAACTCAGGTTTTTATAGTATTTCAAGGTTTACAAAGAGTTTTTGGGAGAGAAGGAGAGAGGTAGAACCACACTTGCTATTCTTATTTCATTGATGAGGACATTAATCATGGCCGTGACCATGGAGCTTGTAAGTAGTTGAGGCAGAGTTAAAAACTGAGCGTCTTTGGGATAGAGAACGCTATCTGAATCCAGAGAGAGAACTATGGAGATTGAATGTAGATCAAAGCATAATATTTTCACCTTTTTCTTTTGTTTTGTTTGTTTCTTCTACATGGTCCCTTTTGGTCTGATTTTTCTTGCACAAATATGAAAATGTTTAAAAGAACTGCACATATTTAACCTACCTTAGACTGCTTGCTGAGTTGGGGAGGGGGGAGATAAGAGAGGTAGGAAGGAAAACCTGGATTCACAAAAGTGAATGTTGGAAACTATTTTTACATGTATTTGGAAAATGAAATATTATTGGGGGAAAAAAAGAACCCTGAATCTCTTGATACCAAGTAAAGCACTCTTATCTGCTCCACCATATTATTTATTTTATTTCTACATTCGCATTTGTTCTAGGTCCTCTATATTTGTTTTGTGTAGCATCAGATTTTCAGTGATTCATTAAATAATAAATTAAATAAATCTGGTACTTGGTGCAGAACACTATGCTTAACTCTTTTTATTTAATTAAAACTTATTATTTTCAAAATACATACCTAAATAATTTTCAATATTCACTTCTACAAAACTCCGTGTTCCAGTTTTTCCCTCCCCCAGAGGACATACGATCCAATATATGCCAAACATGCGCAATTCTTCCATATATACCTTCACAAACATCTTGTTGCTCAAGAAAAACCAAATCAAAAAGAAAGAAAAAAAATCAGAAAGAAAACAAAATGCAAGTAAACAACAATAAAAAGAGTGAAAATTCTATGTTGTGGCCAAATTCAGTTCCCACTGTCCTCCTTTTGAGTGCAGACAGCACTCCCCATCACAAGATCATTGGAAATGGCCTGAATCATCTCATTGTTGAAAAGAGCCAAGTCCATCAGAATTGATCATAGTATAATCTTGCTGATGTTCTGTACAATGATATGCTTCTGCTCATTTCACTCAGCATCAGTTCATGTAAGTCTCTCCAGGCCTCTATGAAATCATCCTGATGATCTTTTCTTATAAAACAATAATATTCCATAACATTCATATACTGCAAGCTATTCAGCTATTCTTCAATGGATGGACATCCACTCAGTTTCCAGTTATAAAGAGCTATTCTCTTTCAGAGCAATATTTATTTGGGAAGACAAACATTTAAATAAAATATGAATTCTGTACTTCATTTAATATAAAAATTAGAAAGAAAACAACATAAATTACCTTAAGATGAAGCATTTTGTAATATATAGAACAAAGTACTATGGAACTCATACAGGAGAAGATTATTATTACTGGGCAAAGTACTTAATAAAAATTTCCTACTGGATTTGTAATTATATAATTTGTTTTCGAATCCCAGCTCTACTGGCAATCATTTAAATTCAATTTGTTCTGGTTTCTTCATCTATAAAATGGGATGATTTGACCAGAATTTTAAAGCTCCTTTGAACTCTAAATGCTAATGGACAGAATTAGTCTTTAACTCATAGGTTGAATTACAATGATCTTGTGACAAAGAGAGCTATGCACATTCAGAGGACTACCTCCAACTGAATGTGGATCACAACGTTGTACTTTCACCTTCCGGGTTGTTGTCTGCTTGCATTTCGCTCTCCTCCCCAATTCTCCTTCCCTTCTGATCTGATTTTTCTTATGCAACATGACAACCGTGGAAAATATGTATTAAAAACTTATGCTTAATCCTTGTTGCAATACAGAGTTTATATATGACATAGTCTCTTGTCTTCAAGTTGTTTATAGCAAAGTAGGAGATAATAATTTTATTTAAAATAAATGAAATAGTAATAAAGGTATAAATGAACTACTATGTGAGGTCTTGCATTCACATTTTATACTTGTTGTATTGATGATGTGTTTATACTTCAGAGTTATCCCTAGCTATGGCTTGATTGAAATACTTTCTATGATTGTTTTACAAAATATTTTCAGTTCATATTTATAGTATGATATCATTCTTTATTAGATGACACTGAAGGAAGAGAATTGCTGGGGTTTTTGCTTAATGACAATATTACATCTGTGGTCCAAAGCAGCTAGTTAAATGGGCTTCCAATGTATGGTAAATGGCTTTGCCAGTTGTCGTTACATTTTTATACATTTGTCATCAACTAAATTTTTCTTTTTGTAGACCATATATACTTTTATCCATTCCCCCTCTTCTTTTGTATTTCCTATAAACCTACTCTAAGAGGAAAATTAAGAAAAATGTTTCCTCTGCATAATTTTCCCAGAGACTATTTTTTTTTTTGCTTCAAACTTGCTCCTTGAAAGCCTGAGCTTACATAATTCCCTCACCATCCATTTTAAAGAGAAATAAATCAGAGAGAAATAGGGATCTATGTGAGTAAATATAGTGTATGTGATTTTTCAATGCCAATCACAGTGAATATCCTGCCTTGCTCCATACCTAAGTAATCATCTTAGCTGCGCTAATGTGAGCAGTTGCTGTGAAATACTTTCTGTTTCCAGTTTAATTTATCGGGTCATTTTGGTTATAATCTACCATCAGTAACTTTAAATGGTTTAAAATTGGTCATTTTGAGTGATTGGTTTATACAGATTTTAACGAGATTTGCCTTAAAAATAATACTTCAATTTTCAATGTGGAAGCAATAGAAATTGCTGATATTAAATATTCTCCCTCAGTTGTTTTCTCATACCACAGTGATTTCTTTATTGAGATTTTGGACTCAAATCAAGGCCTGAAAACAAAAGTGAACCAAAAGTTGGAACAAATATTTGATAAAATCCAAATCAAATCAAACCAAAGCATTTTGCAGAAGTTATCCTTAGAGGAATAGGAAGGTTTGAAAAATTATTCTGATGGGGGGGACTATAAAGAGGCCAAAGTTTATTATTATTATTATTATTATTATTTTATTACATCAATAATTCTGGTTTAAAGAGAATTATACGGAAGGTGGAAATAAAAGCAAATAATTGAAAATGGATGAATATAGAAGACTACCATGGTCCTGGGCAAAATCCAGAATAAGAGAAGGCTAATGATGAATGATAAAAACAGACAAATTTCTTCCAGCTTTCATAATAATAGATGATGACATTTATAAAGTATTTTTAATTTTACAAAATTTTTCTACATATCTCATTTCGTCCTCAAAACAGCCCTATGAGGCAGGTACTATATATAGGTAGATCAAAGAAGGAATAAAGAACATCAAAGAAGAAATAAGAAAATGCTTGTAGCATATGGGATGATAATGACTAAAAATGGTGAGAAGATTGAACTACTCAATTCTTTGACTGGAAGCATAAATAAAAATTATTTTAAAAGGAGTAGGGACACAAATGATGTAGTGAGAAAAAATCAAAAAGATCATTAAGTGCTCTCTCAAGGAGTTCAAGTCACTGTGACCTACAGTATTGAAAGAACTGGCAACTGTAATTGTTTAGCATGGTAGCATGTGGTAGGTTATTAATAAATGTTTGTTGACTGATAGAGACATTGGTGCTGATCTTTCAAAAACTGTGGAAAATGGGAGAAGTCCTATAAAACTAGAGAAGGAAAAATGCTGCCCTAGTTTTAAGAAAATAAAAAATGAATAGTAGACAAGTCAGCTTGACTTTTATTTCTGGCAAAATTCTGAAACATATTATTAAACAGAATAGTTTATAAGTATTTAAAAAGAGAAACAGTAACCACTAAAAGCCAGCATGACTTCATCAGGAACAGGTCATGCCAGACTAATCTCATTTCATTGTTTTTGATGGGAAAACTAGAATGGTAGATTGGGGGATGCTGTCTAAATTGTATACTTATTTCAGCAAAGTATTTGAAAAATCACTGTTGCTATCATTGTGGAAAATATGAAGAGATATAAGCTCAATGTCAAAACTATTAGGTAGATATGGGACTGGTTGAATAATCAATCCTCAATTAGTCATTAAAGAAAAGTCCAATGTTTACTTGGAAGGTAGTCTCTAGTATACAATCCAGAGGTCTTTCCTTGGCCTTTTTTATCAATGACTTCAATGATGAAACAACTAAAACATTTGGGATGTTTGCAGGTAACAAGAACTTAATAGGAACAGGTAATATGATGTCACAGATTTAATCTTTAAATTTAAGCATATGAATCAGCTAAAACATTAGCCTATATTAATAAAATTGATTTAATAAAGACAAATGTAAATTTGTATATTGAGTTAAAAAACTCAACTTTACAAATAAGGATAGGGAAAACATGGTTCAATATGAAGTCTTATTTGAAACACACACATATCTAGGAGTTTTATCAGACTGCAAGATCAACAGTATGATACGGCAGCCAAAAAAAAAACAAAACAAGCAAACAAATAAAAACCTAATTCTGACTTAGATTGCATTAAGAAAGGCATTATTTCCAGAGCCAAAGGAAAAAAAAATTGCATTTTATTCTGCTCTGGTTATCTAAAGAACTGTATTCTTTTCTAGTTTTCACATTTTAAGAAAGAGATAAGCTAGGATGCAGCAAAGAGTGAATAGGATAAAGTGAGTGTGTGTCTCACACAAAGAGAGTGAAAAGTATCTGTAAAAGTAACTCAGATTGTCATCCTTAAACAGAAAAGATTGGCAGCATGGTGGAAGGAAGAGGGAAAGTACCATCACTATAATTTACATTTATGTGGCACTTTAAAGTTTGCCAAGCTTTCTCTCACAACAGCCCTGTAAAGTAGGTGGTATAAGAATGTTTATCCTTATTTCACAGATGAGAAAAATGGAACTCCGCAAAGTTAAGTGATTTATCAATATCAGCCAGCTAATAAGTGCCTGAAATGAAATTCAATATCTGGTGTACCATGTTGTCTCCCAAGGCTCAATAACCACCTTCAAGTATATGAATGGCTGTCATATGAAAGATGGATCATATTTGTTTTTAGTATCAGTGAGGAAAACTTGGAGAAATGGGTGGAAGCTGCAGAGGGTCTAATTTAAATAGAATATCAGGAAAGTCTTTCTAATAATTAAAATTATCCAAAGTTGAAATGGTCTGCCTTAGGAAGGAGAGTGTTCCCTTTCATTAATAAGTTTCTTTAAACAAAACCAAATTGACCATTTTTCCTATATGTTATAAAAGGAATTCTTAGTTGATATGAGTTAGACTATATGTTCTTTAAAGTTCCTTTTCCCTCCAACTCTTAATTTATATCATCCTATAAATTTTTATTTTATATAATATACATGTTTATTTCATCTATAATATATAGAATGACAGCTTGTGTACATTTATACATGTATACATATATATGTACATGAATATATGCATATACTATAACAGAATGACATCTGCCTAAAGGAGAGATGTAGCTAGCTTCACTCAGAGAAACTGAGTGCTTTAGACTTATTATCCCTGATTAAGGTCAGCTACTTAGAAATGAACCTCAAGATTCTAGGTGTGTCCTTGAGAGTTGAAATATTTTTCACTAATGCTATATACTAAAGCCCTGATTCCCAATGTTTTCAAAGAGAGAGAGAGAGAAAGAGGGAGAATCACAAGTGACTATTACTCCAATTTCCTTTAAATAATTAATATACATTAATCTTTACAAAGGGATATATATAATTTGATGACATAGCAAAACAAAAAACTAAACACCGATGAACCCCCAAAACCTGAGGGGCACACTCTGCTCCATATCATTTTGCCTTCTAGGGAGAATGGACTAACACTTAAACAAGTTCTGATACCATTGATCCTACCAAATTCATAACCAAATACAGTATAAGTCTTAGATGCCACTGTGCTTATTCTAGGAAGTCTTCTCTTATTGGATTGGGCTGACTGCAAAACCCAGCATGGATTGTCCCTCTAGACTTCCAGATTCCAGAACCTCTTAACTTTAAAAGCTTACAAGGTTATAGCCTCTGATTTCTTTCACTTAAAATGAAAAAAAAAAAATAGCAAGGGAGGGAAAAGATATGCATATTCATGGGGCTACATGTCAGCCTCAAGGTCTCTTCCTCTTTCTTACAGTATTGTCTCCCACCAGACAATGCTAGTGGAAAAGTCAAACCCAAATAAGAGAATTAACCAAGGGTAAGGAAAAGACTGGGGCCTTTTGAAGGTACTCCTAATTCTGGTTCTGCAACTGCAACCAAAGAAGCTGCTTTGCACCACTTAGTTTGAAGACCTAGCCAGTTATAAAATATCGCAACGTGATCACAAGTCTCTCTAAGGAATTCCAAGGCTTTCCCAGAAGCAGGTTCCCTAGCCTCTTTGAAGTAGAAAAATGTATCTGGGCATGCTTATATATTTATTTTCTGAACCATGAAAAATTTCAAATATCAATGATGCTGCTTTCAAATCTAGAAATAACAGGGTGGCACAGTGGATAGAGCACCAGCCCCAAAGTCAGGAGGACCTGAATTCAAATCTGGTCTCAGACATTTAACACTTCCTAGCTGTGTGACCCTGGGCAAGTTATTAATCCCAAATGCCTCAGCAAAAACAAACAAACAAACAAACAAACAAACAAACCTAGAAATAACTAAAATTATATATGTATATATACATGTATACATACATATTCACATTTTAATATACATTCATATATACACATATATATGCTTTAAATTATTGAACCAGAATAAATAAAAAACATCAAAATATTTTCCAGATTAAACCTGAACCACACTTATCATTAAATCTATCCTATTCTCTGATCTTTACAATGTTTTGTCACCAGCATTGTTACTTATAATGTTACTTAGAACATTATGCTAAAATAATGTTACTTATAACAGTTTTATTGAATGTGTACTACTTCCTCACATACAAATTCCATCTCTTGTCCTTGAGCCTTTGCAGGAGCTAGACCTTATAGCAAGAATTCCTTCCCTCACTATTTTTATATCTTAAAATGCCTAGTTTTTGTTTTTAAAACTTATTTCATATACTACATCCTATGAGACCTTTCCTGATCTCATGAGCAGCTAGTGCCTTTCTAACCAAATTTCCTTTTATTTCATGTATATTTATGCGTGTCATTTATCCATTGTGACGGCACCAACAATTTCTCTTCCATGCAACATTTTTTTCCTCCCACTCAGAACTGGGGGAGATTTTACAGAAGACAAAATTCCAACTCTGCTATATACATGCTGACCTCAGTTTTTCTGCATAAATTTCTGGTCATCTAGGAACATAAAAAGTTCCAATCACATGTGGTCAATCTGCCACTCTCAGACTTAGTGGTTACTTAAAACCACATGAGTCTCCATCCCCTGAAGAATTACAGAGATGAAGTAGGGGCTTCATCCAGAAAAGATAAGTGTTACTATATCCTAATTGCATATTTTTGCCACATTGGTACAAAGTAAACCTTTGTTAAATATTTGATTATTTGTTCTTATTTCAAACCAACATCAAACTGGAATTGAGAGGCTCTTCCATTACAGCCATATCTACATTATAGCTTCAGGTAATGCAGTGGATAGAGTGCCAGACCTGAAATCAGGAAGAAATCTTCTTGAACTCAAATCTGGCTTTATCACTTACCAGCTGTGTGACCCTATTTGTCTAAGTTGCCACAACCAACCCACTCCATTATCTCTGACAAGAAAACCCCAGATAGGGCAGAGAAGAATCAGACACAACCAAAAAGGACTGAAAAATTGCAACATTTGTAAAGATGAATTCTCCTTCCAGCCATTTTACTGATTTATCAGATTTATAAGGGAAGTGGTGAAATTCCTAAAAGAAATGGGTTTGATGAATTGAATTTATGCATTCCTCCAAAGCCTGCCACATACCTGCCCAAGTAGTCTCAGGGACAATTAGATCCTGCCTTTTAAAGAGATCCCCACAGAAACAGCATCAGACAAGGTATGAGTGTCTTCACAACACAACCATACAGGTGTAGCCTATTCAATTTGTGAAATAAGAACAGAAAGTCAAGACTGTAGTCAATAGGCACCGTAGAAATGGAAGAGAAAGAAATATAGAGCCCACCAAAACCTTGTAAAGGAGTAAAAGGGAATGATATATCCCCAGGAAGGGAGTTTGGATATGGACCCTTAAACAGGGATTATTAGAAAATAATTGATAGGCAACCATGGAAATACTAATAATAGTGTACTGAGATAGTAAATACCTGAGTCCTAGGAGCCCTTTTACCCCTGTCCAAACCTGAGGTATCCTCTAAAGTCTCTGCCCAATTTGGATCATTCAAGGAGACTAGAGAGAGAAAGTTATAGAGTAAAGGAGTTTTACAGACTCAGTATATGTGTGAGGGCCTTTGTAGTAACCTTCAGGCATATTACTGTGGGACCAATAGATATCTTAGAATTTACTTGAACTATTGCATGTTGCTTACACCATACAATATCCTCATAGAAGTGAAAGACATTTTTTGTCTCGTAATGGAGATAAAGGAAGCTAGAGTACTTTGTTATCCCAGATCACCTTAGAACAACTTTGTGTGACTTACATGAACTGATGCTGAGTAAAATGAGCAGGACCAGGAGATCATTGTATACTTCAACAACATTACTATATGATGATCAATTCTGATGGACGTGACCATCTTCAACAATGAGGTGAACCAAATCAGTTCCAATAGAGCAGTAATGAACTGAACCAGTTATGCCCAGCGAAAGAACTCGGGGAGATGACTATGAACCACCACATAGAATTCCCAATACCCCTATTTTTGTCTGCCTGCATTTTTTATTTCCTTCACAAGCTAATGGTACACTAGTTCAAAGTCCAACTCTTTTTGTACAGCAAAATAACTGTTTGGACATGTATACATATATTGTATTTAATTTATACTTTAATATATGTTACATGTATTGCTATCTGGGGGAGGGGAGTGGAGAGAAGGAGGGGGAAAATTGGAAGAAAAGGCTTGACAAATGTCAGTGTTGTAAAATTACCCATGCATATATCTTGTAAATAAAAAAGCTATAATAAAAAATTTTTTTAATTAAAAAAAAAAAAAAGAACAACTCTGTGTTACTTATAAAAATGGTATCCAGCATTGGACTGTAGACCATGGAATAACATCATCATGCTTAACTCCATTATTGTTTCTCTTGTCAATATTATAAATCAGATTTTTGTGCATCAAGAGAATTGTATAAATATGTTTACACATATTAGATTTAACATATATTTTTACATGTATAACATATATTGGATTGCTTTGCATCTAGGGGAGGAGGTGGGGAGGAGGAAAAAATCTGAAACACAAAGCTACACAAGGGTAAATATTGAAAAATTATGCATATGTTTTGAAAATAAAAAGCTTTAAAAATAAAAATTTTTTTTAAATATTATAAATCAGATAAGGTAACTCAGACCCAGGTTAAGTAGTATGGGGCTATCAATCTTGCCAGTGATTTTTTTCCTTTATTCTTGTGGGTGAGACAATAAGGAATACTTTCTTTTGGGAAGGAGTCTGACATACTTTTACCATCTTCCCTTACCCTAAAGAGGAGTGGAAAGGAATGATATATCCTCAGGAAGGGGCTTTAGATATAGACCCTGAAACAGAGATTATAAGAAAATAATTGATGGGCAGCTTATGGAGGTGCTAATAAAATTATACTGTGATATCAAATACCTAGGTACTAGAAGCCATTTTACCATCCACCCCCCCACCAATCTGAGGTATCCTAATTGTAGCAAGCAGAGACAGGAAAGAGTCTCTCTGAAGATATTGGTACGTATATTGATGACATAATGTGGACTGGGCCAGAAGAAAACCCAGTGGAAGAGGCTCTAGATCAGATGGTGGCCCTTTTAAGGAACAAGAGGTAGGAAATCAAGACTGAGAAAATCTAGGGTCCAACCTGTTCAGTTGAATTTAGAGGTTTGTAATAGGAGAGGTCCAGAGAACTCTAAGCACAGTCTGCAATAAGTTATTGACATCTTCCCCACAATCTTAAGAAGCCCAGACAAGACAAAGCTTTTACACTGGAGGGGAAGAAGGGAGGGCAGGGTGAGTGAGTGAACCTTATTCTCAGCAGAGTTGGCTCTGATAGGAAATAACATATATATTCAATATATATTCAATATATATCCAAATGTTTTGCCATGTAGGAAAAATAGGAGAGGAATGGAATATGGGATGGGGGAGAGTGATAAAAGAGAGGGCGTATTGGGGGAGGGAGTGGTCAGTAGCAAATCACTTTGAAGAAGGGACAGGGTGAAAGGAGAGAAGAGAATAAATGGAGGAAATACAATTAGTAATTGTAAAGTATGGACTAGCTCCCTGGAGGCCTCGGAGTCATCCAGAGTAAGGATGAATTAAAATCCTTGGTCTTTAGGGGACAAGTAAAGGAGGAAGGCAAGCAGAATCCTCGATTCTGGAGTCCAGAGTCACCAACTTCTCTTCTCCTTGTCCTACCACCAAGTGACTCTGGCCTCTCTCCTTCCGCCCTACAATCCTTGCCTCTGATCATCTTAACACCAAACATTCTGCAAGCACCAAGAGGGAGAAGAGCCATTTATCCAAATATGTGCTAATAGAATCATTGTATCACATAGAATAGGTAATTAGCCTTAAGTGCTTGGTTGTCTGATTCGAGTATACCTTTTTGGAGTTTCAGCTCTCTAAAAGCAATAGTAATAGTTAAAAAAATTTTTTCAAAGCAAGTTTTTGTGATGGAATATTATTATTCTCGGGGAAATGATGAATAGGATGCTCACAGGGAAAAAAACAACCTGGAAAGTTCTCCATTAACAAAGTGAAAGATACAATGTACAAAATAATAGCAATGTTCTGGGATGACCAGCTATAAATGATTTTGTTATTCTTAGTTGTATAATCATTCACAACTACTCTGAAGGACTTAAAACACCCATCATATATAAAAGAAATTGATCAATCTGGATACAGATAGAAGCATTCTCTGTCTCTATTTTTAATTTAATTTTTCTTGAATATTTTTATTTTCATTAGAGTGAGAGATCTGTTTTTTTTTTTTCCACAACTTGACTTTTATGGAAATGTTTTGCATTACTTCACATGTGGTTTCTTATTGTGGATGGGGATAAGGGAGAGAGATTAGAACACAAAAATCTTAAATATAAAAAAAAATTTGAATGTAACTGGGGGGAAATAATAAATTTAAAAGAAAGAAAGAAAAAAGTCAGAGATTTATTGGATTCTTCAAGTTTTGGAGAACCCACATTCCTCACCAAGGTACCCTAATAGCTCCAGTTCACTCAACCACCCATATGTTTATGTTTTTCAAGTAGTGCCCAGAATAAGTATAGACCTGGAAGGTACAAAGCCAGCCATCCAGCAGCCTCTTCCTTTGTATCCTTTTCACCTTGGAAGCCCATGTTTCTGGAAGATGAGTAGAAACTTTGGCAGATGTCAGAGAGTGGTCAGAATAAGTTACTGTTAGGTATCTAGAGCTTTATTATGCCATTTTGAAAAGAATTGTTTAACTCTTATTGGGCCCTAATTGCTACTAAACAGATAACCTAGGATCATCAGAGTTGCCTCTTATGGATTGAGTGACATGAGATATAAAATGCATACTTGCCTAAAAAAAAGATCATCTTGTGGAAAACTCACACAGGGCAAGCACTCACAAAGTGGTCAGAAAAAGTAATACAAAGACACTCTCAACATATCTCTTAAAAACTTTAAAAATTATTTTATCACATGGGAACCACTGGTACAGAACTATCCAATGTGTCGTGCCCTCATCACAGAACATGCTATGCTCTATGAGCAAAGCAGAATTGAATTAGTCCAAAGGAAATGTGAAATACACAAAATTAGAGAATTCACCCCAAATGTTCATATGTACTATTTGTGTCCGACCTGTGGCAAAACATCCCAAGCTTGTATGGATCTGATCCGCCATAGACACACTAACTCCATTCTAACATAGTGATATCATTTTGGTCCTCTTCGAAAACGTGCTGCTATAAGGTGGGTCCCTCTAACAAAATGAATAGTACATAAGAAGCTTCTATTATTAAGTGGGAAGGATACCTTAAACATGCTTGCCTGGGTCTTTCATGTTAGTTCTTCAACAAACAAGTGGTGATTTTGCCAGAGACCAAGGCATCCTATCCATACCCTAGAACACTTTGTCCTTTAGTGGACTCCCACCCACACGTATCCAAAGGAGACTGTACTCAGAAGGTAAACAAAAGCCAAGCCAGCATTTCCTGGATATTATTGACTGTTCCTCATGAGCTGGACTGCCCACTTAATAAGACTGAAAGCAGATCATTCAGCAGCTAGAGACAGAGCTTTTGGCTTTCGTCTTGATGTCATTTTGTCTGATTGACCAGTAATCTCATGCGCTACAAGTGAAGTATCCACAACTGGAATCCAGCAGCCATTAATCTGGTAATAGGAGATACTCTAGGGGGAAGGGATATTGGCAAGTTTTGCAGTTGGCTTAACTCCAAGCTTCATGGCTGGCATGTGAGAGAGCCGTAAAGGATAAGACAACAAAGAAGATCTTCATCTGTACTAGTTTCTGGGCAATAGCCATGAGTCTGGCCAAGTAGCCTGGAGATCAGATAGTCTAGGACTAGGCAATCAAAGGCTCTTACCTTTGGGGTCAGACTCAATGAAGGAATTTTGCTAACATCTTCCATTGCATACAATTGTTTATGGGACATGTCAGCACCTATAAGACATAGTCTAAACAGTCAGGTTGAAACCGTTACAAGAATAGCAGAGGATGGAAAGTGTATCAGAAGATTGCTAAGTACAGGATCATATTGATGTTGATCATTAAGGACAAGAACGGCATTGCTAATACGAGTATCAGCCTGCCTCCAACTGGCAAATTTGTACTCAGGGCAAGAGATTTGTTCCTAATGTTCAACAATTGTGTCATGTTTCTGACTACCCATGTCCAGTGTCCAACTTCCCCACAAGCTATGGCTGTGACAAATTGATGCTATTCCATAAAAGGGAAGTACTATCTTATCTAGTAGTTTTTTGGATCCAGCATTCAGGACAACTTATCTGACAAGATCTGGCTGGTTTTAGACAGAACAGATTTGTTTTGGCCTCAAGATCCTTGTCCCCTCAGATGACTCCATATATTCTGGAGAAGTAGTTTAAATCCCTTTCAGTTGACAGACCTCTTTTTCTCTTTTTCAAAAAGAGCCTGGGGACTAATGGGTGGTGTGTGTGTGTGTGTGTGTGTGTGTGTGTGTGTGTGTGTGTGTGTGTGTCCTTAAAATTTTATACAAATTTTTCACATTTTTGTGCCAGTAACTTAGAAATAGTAACAAAGGTTACCACCTTTTTTTCTTTTTGTTTTCAATTCTTCTCATATATCCATGAGAAAGTTTTTTGCTTTTGTTAATTTTTTTTGATAGAACCAGGAGATGAATATCTCTATCTTCTCAGATCTGGTGCTCACTCCTTGCTAAGATATTATATAACTTTTTTTAAACCACTATGGAACTGGAATTAGTCAATGGCTTTTGAGTGACTTGATACCTTCAGGAGTCTTACTTCATGCTCTTACAATTTCTTTTCAAATATGATAACAATTATGTGCATACATCAACCCTCCTTATGTCAAAAAAAGGAAAAAGCCAACACTCAAACAAAACAATATAAGCAATATTTCATACCCATTATCCCCAATCTTTCAAGTGAAAGGTGAGGAGTGAATTTCCTCATCTCTTGTCTTTATAATAGTAAGCCTCTAATCCCTAGGGGGAAGTGAAGCAGACAGGATGAAGCAATGAAGAAAGGCAGGGCGGAAAAGAAAAGCTCAGTGGGGATGTTAGGAGGCTATGCAAAGCATGAGATATAGATACCCTCTGGAATGTTGGCACCATAATAGCTCAATAATTTTCCACTATATTCATGGATCACAATTTCTTTAACTATTTCCCAGTTGAGGAAAACTTATTTCTAGTTCTTTGCTTTATCCATTGTTTAGTATGTATGTATGTATACATATATATGTATACATACATATACATAATGTTATAATAATATAACAATATCATATGTAATATAATAACATTATAATTTATTATATATAATAATTATATATGTGTGAATATGCTTCACCAGAGTTGAGAAAAGAATCTCCTTCCATTTTCTTCCATTTTTATGCTTCAGTTGTATCTTGGCAGACCTTTAGAAGTAATACTTATAGAGACATACCCTATTCCTATAGGTGCTACAGTCCCTGTCTTCTTAGCAATCACAGCTCCTGAACACAGAGACAATATAATTCTTTTTTTTCTTTTTAAAGCTTTTTATTTTTTAAAACAAATGCATGAATAATTTTTCAACATTATCCCTTACAAAAGCTTGTGTTCTGATTCCTCTCCCTAACCCTTACCTCCTCCCCTAGATGGCAAGTAGTCCAATATATTTTAAACACAATAGAAATATGTGTGAAATCCAATATATGCATACATATTTATACAATTAACTTATTGCACAAGAAAAATCAAATCAAACCAGAAAAAATGGGAAAGAAAATAAAAAGCAAGCAAATAACAACAAAAAAGTGAAAATGCTATGTTGTAAACCACACTCAGTTCCCACAGTCTTCTCTCTGACTTTCTTCATCACAAGACCATTAGAACTAGTCTGAACCATCTCCTTGATGAAGAGATCCACGTTCATCAAAATTGATCATCACATAGTCTTCTTGTTGCTGTGTACAATGATCTCCTTCATTCAGCATCAGTTCATGTAAGTCTCTCTGAAATCACCCTGCTGATAGTTTCTTACAGAACAATAATATTCCATAACATTCATATCCCATAACTTATTCAGCCATTCTCCAACTGATGGGCAGCCATTTAGTTTCCAGTTTCTTGCCACTGTGAAAAGAGCTGTCACAAACATTTTTGCACATGTGGGTCCCTTTCCTTCTTTTAAGATCTCTTTGGAATACAGACCTAGTAGAGACACTGCTGGATCAAAGGGTATGCACAGTTTGATAACTCTTTGGACATAGTGCCAAATTGCTCACCAGTATAGTTGGATCAGTTCACAATTCCACCAACAATGTATTAGTGTCCCACATCCCCTCCAATATTCATCATAATTTTTCCCAGACAATATATTCTTACCAACAAAGTCCTCAACATGGTCAAATAGTTCAAAATCAGAAATGGATGTGGCTTTATAAAAAAAAAAAAATCGAGAAAGATGTGTTACTTTCTGCTTTGCTAATGAACTCTAAGAACCATTGAGTCTTTCATTCTTACCTACTGAAACTTCCTAATTATGCTGTCTTCCCCATTAGAATATGAACTCCTTGAAAGTAGAGACGATGTTGCTTTTCTGATGGTACCTCTAGGGCTTAAAACATTGTAGGTCTTTATTAATGGTTTTATATTCATTAATTATTGTGATATGTGATGCAAAATGTTGATCTAAACCTATTTTTTCCAAATTGTTTTCTGGTTTTCCCTGGAGTTCTTATAAAATGGAAAGTCTGTTCCCAAGTATTATATGTTGTTTGGTTTGTTGAAGCTTGAGTAATTGAATTTGATTGCTGCAGATCTGAAGTCAAAAGATGTGTTTTATTCTCTGCTGTATTGCCACTTCCTTAGACAAGTCACACTATCCTTAGGCCTTCCTCATCTTAAAAATGAAGGGTTTGGACTAAGTGAGCTAATTATGTAAGAAAAGCATGAAAGAAAATATATTCCATGTCAGAATCAAGGATATGAATGTTATTGGAAAACATGATATAATGTGTAGTATATCAGAACACAGTGAGTTTTATCTTATCTATTAGTTTTTGTTTAAATTTAAAAATAAAACTTTAAAATAAATTTTAAAATACAGTACAAATCTCATACAGTACAAAAATGTCCATATTGTTTGAAAACAGAATTTAGAAAGGCACAACAATATAAAGATATTCTTGAAGTCAGTATGTTCAATGTAGAAATGATTTCCGGAGGTGGTGGACTTGATGATGATACATATTCAGCAGAATTTAAATAGTTAGCTGATGGGAATTATTATTAGAGCACTTCAGATCAGGAACAATGAGCCAGTGAAGGAATCTGGAATCACTAAAATGGCTGCTTTAAAAGGAAAATGTATGATTTGTACATTTTTTTCCTGTCAAGCCTAAGAAATCAATATTTGATAACTTATTTCCTAAATTAATTCATACATTCTGAAGGGAAAGTAGTTTATATTAGTTTATATATGCTGATAAAGCCAATAAAATAAAACATTTCGTACTTACTTTAAAACTAATATTTTAAAACAATTTCCTAAAAGTAGAAAAATATATTTAGACCCAGAAGAGACCAGAAAGTTCATCTACTCACCAGCTTCTTAAACTGTGAGTCATGATCCTTTTTGGATCTTTGGAACTGAAAATGGGGGTCATGAAATTATGATTTATTATCAGTAAATGTTTGATTTGTATATCTATTTATATACCTATATACTCAAGGTCACATGAAAATTTCTTGGGTGAAAAGGGATTTTGAGTGGAAAAAGCTTAAAAGCCTTGGGTAGTCTAACCCCTTCACTTTCTAGATGAAGAAAATGAGATCCAAGTGGTACACAGGTCACACAGGTAATAAATTAAAAGAATACTGACTTTTGCTATTTGGTTCAGTCATTTTTAGTCATGTCTATCTCTTCACGACCTCATTTGAATTTTTTTTGGCAGAGATACTGGAATGGTTTGTCATTTCCTCTCCAGCTCATTTTGCTATTAGAAGACTTGGAATCAAATCAAGATTCTGTTGTTACCTGTCCCAGTTTCATCACCTTTAAATAGAGGAATAGAGCAGAGAGGAGAGAAGTGGAAAACTGAAGCAGAGGCAGGAATATAAATAGCATTTTGGACACAAAATAAAAATGTTTGTCAAGCATTTATTTTAACAAGAAAGGGCTTTATACATATTAAATAAGTGAATTAACCAGTCAAACAAGTTAAACTATCACAGTTCATGGGTAAATGAAGAAAACACTGACCATTTTACTTTTAACCGGATTAAGGTATTGCATAATTAGTAGTAAATGACATAGATATCTTAATGATCCCCCACAACTTAATCTAATTCTTTATAAATAGGGAGTACAAATAAAGCAATATCAGGTAGAACACCAATTAAAATAATAAGACATTCTTAGTACAGGTTTTAGAATCAGGAGACTCAAATGAGTGAGACTCAAATACCTGTTAGAATATAGAATACCTAGGGCAAACTTTAGACACTTACTAGCTATATAATTTTAATCGCATCATTTGATCTACTGTCTGGTTTCATTATCTGTAAAACTGGGGTTAGTGATAGCCACCACACCACTATAAGTGATAGACTTATCATACAATTGTGATGATCAAATGAATTAACATAAAGAACTTTGCTAATCTTAAAGCAACATATAAATAATACTTATTATTATTACTAGAATACAGACTTAGAGTCTCTAGCTTATTGTACTACAGAGAACAGGACAGAAAGATCATGTCCAGATCATGTGTTCAGAGAAGCTATAATGGAGGAGGCAGGAGACATTGAACCTCCCCCCTTTCCTGCCCCCAAGGCAAATGAAGTTAAGTGACTTGCCCAAGGTTACACAGCTAGGAAGTGCTAAGTGTCTGATGTCAAATTTGAACTTACGTCCTCCTGACTTCATGGCTAGTGCTCTATCCACTGTGCCACCTAGCTGCTCTGAGACATTGAACCTTGATAAAAAAGTAGAATTTGAATTGACTAGAGTGGAGATTGAAGATTATAGGAAAAGCCATGGAGTATACAAAAGTCCAAAGGTGTCCAAAGGAAATTCCAAACTGTATTTAGTGAATTTTAATAGTTTTATATGAAATTCTCTTTTTCAGTTCTTTTTTTGCATTCATGCATTATGGATTTGATCAACATCTACTAGTATGAACATTCATACTAGTAGATGTTGATCAAATTCATAATAATAAGAAATAACATTTTAAAATAAGATATTTTTGTTATTCAGTTATTTCAGTCATATCTAACTCTTCATGATCTTGTTTGGGGTTTTTTTTTTTTTGTCAAAAGAATATAAAAGAGTCTAAAGGAATGCAACAGACTTTTATAGGGAAAACTTCTGACAAGACTGCCACATTCTGAACAGAGAGAGATGGTTATCAATAAAAAAGCAGCTATGAATTGCCCTGAATATTATTAAGCTAAAGACTTTCTTTTTTATCCTATAGGCAATGAAAAGCCATGCTCTAAAATTAAAAGGAAGAAAAAACAGAAGAGTATCAATGGATTATTGTCAAAATAAAACATTATAGAGAAGAAGGAAATTTAGAAGTATTCACAGACAAGTATGACAATGCCACAATGACATTGTTAAATTTGAAATATATAGCAACAACAACAAAAAATCCCAGCTATATATAGTGAATATTAATAGTTTCATATGGAATCCTCTTTTTCTGTCCTTTTTTTGCATGGAAAAATGTTTATGCTAATAGATGTTGGTCAAATTTATAAAAAGAAGTAACACTTTAAAAAATAAGATATTTTTGTTGTTCAGTTATTTCAGTCATATCTAACTCTTCATGACCCCATTTTGGGGTTTTCTTGTCAAAAATACTGGAAGGGGTTGCCATTTCCTTCTCCAGTTAATTTTACAGATGAAGAAACTGAAACAAACAGGATTAAGTGACTTAACTGGGATCAGCTATTAAGTGACTAAGGTGAATTTGAAATCAGGTCTTCCTGTCTCTAGGCTCAACATTTTATCCACTGCATTCTCTAGCTGTCCTAGATCTATGGTAGGAAAAGAAAAAAAAATTCTTATCGAAGATAAATAAATAATAGATTAACTAAACAATATTATAGTAGGCCTGTGTTGATGTTTGGTTATAGTATATTAACAAAGTAATTATTGATCATTATTGGTGGGTGAGGAAAATTTCATGAGGAATAACTATACTCAGCCTTGTATCTAATTTAAGCTATATTATATTGATTCAAGTTATATAGACAGATGGTATTTGTTGTTATTCAGTCATTTATTTTGTGTTGGCTGCTTCATGATCCCACCCAAGGCAAAGACACTAGAATGATTTACTATTTCCTTCTTCAGCTCATTTGACAGATGAAGAAACTGAGGCAAACAGAGTTAAAT
This sequence comes from Sminthopsis crassicaudata, assembly GCF_048593235.1. NCBI lineage: Eukaryota > Metazoa > Chordata > Mammalia > Dasyuromorphia > Dasyuridae > Sminthopsis > Sminthopsis crassicaudata. Next base: position 196,849,880 of record NC_133620.1, on the reverse strand, counting down.
GACTTGCCTAGGGTCTGGTCAACTAGTAAATGTCTGAGGCTGGATTTGAACTCAGTTCTTCCTGACTCCAGGTCCCAGGGTTCCATCCACTGTACCACTAAAGAAAAAGCTCTTGGTACAACTTTTTTCTGCTTTTCCTTCTGTAGATCTCCTTTGCTTCTTGTATATTCATTTCCTTTTTTTCTTTTTGGCATAAACTTGTGATCTCATCATTGGAAGGAACTCCTGGTATGGAACTTTTCTATGTGTATGTGCAGCAATAATTTATCTATAATTTAAAATCTTAAAAAGCTCCCTAGAGGACAAAAAAGCTATGACTAGCCCAAGATTATACGGTTAATATGTTATAAGCAAGCCTCAAACTTGACTACCTATGAATAGTTCTTTAGCCATTACACTGTGCTGCCTGGTCAAACTATTCTGTAGATCTGTAACAAATATACAAGATAGATAGATAGATAGATAGATAGATAGATAGATAGATAGATAGATGTATATACACATCTATATACATATATATATATATATTTAGAGTAGGACCCCATAATACATTATAATTTAATTAACTCAAGAATGATGTGTTTTGTAAAGTATTTTATCCTGAAATTCTTACCTTGAATATCTCACTGCAGTCAAAAGTATTGAACTTTATATGAATAGGGAACCTTGAGTTCTGATCCAGTCTTTTCAACTGCTGTGTGATCTTGGAAAAATCACAACTCAAAACCTCATTTGCCTCATATATAAAATGAGGGAGTTTTCTAAATCATATCTATGATCCTTTCCTCAGCTTTTCATCCTTTCTTTTTCTGAACGGTCAAGTACCCGTCCTTGGGTGAAGGGAACATAGTATCAAAAGAATTGCTAAAGAAATAGATCAAGCATAGGGAATACCAGAAATGAACGTTCTGTTCTACTCTTTGTAATAAATGAACAAAGTAACTGTGATACAACATTGCTCAGGGCACCTATCAACTCCTCATCCATTACTTTCAACTTTTCCATAGATTGCTCATTTACTTATAATGTATAGAGAGTATTGTACTTGGAGTAAGGGAAAACTGAGTGCAAATCCCACACTAAATTTATGATCCAATGATCCATCCTCTTCTTTAAAATGAACAGTTAACAATGAAAAGAAGTCTGAGTTTGAAGGAACCTAAAAAGTCATCCAGTCTAGCCCTTTCATTTTACCAGTAAGGACTTTGAAGTCAAGTTAAATAACTTGCTCAAGATCACACCATTAGCCAAGGGCACAGTTTTTTTAGTGTTTGATTTTTTTATTTAATATTTTCCCACAGTAACATTCAAAATAAAACAATTTTACATTAGTTTTTAAAATTTTTGAGTTCTAGGTTTTCTCCCTTATCCTCACCCACAATTAAGAAACTACATGTGAAGTTTATGCAAAACATTTCTATAAAAGTCAAGTTGCAAAAAAAAAAAAAAAAGACATAGATCTCCCACTCTTATGAAAATAAAAACCCTCAAGAAAAATTAAGTTTAAAAAAAAGAGAAAATGAGAAAGAAAGAGGGAATGCTTCAATCTGTATTCAGACACAATCAGTTCCTTCTCTGCATACGGATAGGATTTTTCCATCATCAGTCCTTTAGAGTAGTTATAGATGATTGTACTACTGAAAATAGCAAAGTCATTTACAGTTGGTTATCCCAGAGCATTGCTAATACTTTGTATACAGTATATTTTGCTTTGCTTAAGCTCAATGAGAACTTTCCAGATTGCTTTTTTCTGAGAGCATTCTGCTCATCATTTCCCATAGAACAATAATATTCCATTACAAACACATTCCACAGTTTGAGTCATTCCCCAATTGATGGGCATCCCTTCAATTTCCAATTTTTTTACCCTGAGAAGAGAGCTACTATGAATACTTTTTTGTACATATAAGTCATTTTCCTTTTTTAAAATCTCTTTTGGTATTCATGCCTATTAGTGTTGTTATTAGGTCAAAGGATATGCATGCATTTATAACCCTTTGGGCATAGATCATATCTTTTGATCATTTAACAGTTGGGGCATGCCTCTTATTTTTTATAAATTTGACTCAGTTCCCTTTATGTCTGAGAAAAGAGGACTTATCCATTATAAACTGCAACAACAAGACTATATGATGATCAATTCTGATGGACGTGGCTCTCTTCAACAATGAGATGATTCAAACCAATTCCAATAGTTCAGTGATGAAGAGAGCCATCTACACCCAGAGAGACAACAGTGGGAACTGAGTGTGGACCACAACATAGCATTCTCACTCTTTCTGTTGTTATTTGCTTGCATTTTGCTTTCTTTCCCAGTTTTTTTCCTTCTTGATCCGATTTTTCTTGTGCAGCAAGATAACTGTATAAATATGTGTGTATACATATATTGCATTTAATATATATTTTAACATATTTAATGTTACCTACCATCTAAAGGAAGAGGTGGGAGAAGGAGGGGATAATTTGGAATAGAAGGCTTTGCAAAGGTCAATGTTGAAAAATTACCTATGCATATGCTTTGTCAATAAAAAGCTTTAATTTCAAACAAATAAATAAGGCCTTATCAGAGAAATTTGCTTTGAAATTCTTTTTGTTACACATACCACCTTTTTAAAAGATAAGGAATAAATTTAAAAACCCATTTAACTTCGGCTGAATTCAGGATCCATAGACTACCCATCTAGTTGGTCAAAGTCTGTCTTTTGGGTTGAGTCAAGTATTCCATTAGACTGTGAGCTTCTTAAGAACTGGAACTATTTTTGGTTTGTCTTCCCTTTCTTTGCATTCCCCAGTGCTTAGAACAAATCCTGGCACATTTTTGTTGTTGTTGAATCATTTTCAATCACCTTCACCTTTCCTGACTTGATTGGAAGACAAATAAATAACAGGTTAACTGAACAATATTATAGTAGCCTGTGTTAGTGTTGGTTATAATGTAATAGCAAAGTGATTATGATCCATTATTAGTCAGTGGCATCTTTATATAGTATTATTATGCTCAACCTTGTATTTTATTCGAGTGCATCAGGACCTTTACAAACAGATGTTTTTTTGTTACTCAGTGATGTCAGTTGTGTCCGACTCTTTATGACTCCATTTGGGATTTTCTGGTCAGAGATACTAGAATGATGTGTCATATCTTTCTCTAGATCATTTTACAGATGAGGAAATTGAAGCAAATAAGATTAAGGGACTTGCTCAGGGTCACACAACTCGGAAGTGTCTGAGGCCAGATTTGAATTCAGGAAGATGAGTCTTCCAGTCTCCAAGCCTAATTACTCTATCCTTTCCTGGCACATAAGTATTTAATAAATACTTACTGATGTATAGTATTATGAACAATTATATTAAGTGTGGTATTTTTAAGAGGCATGTTTTCTTTACCCTTTAAAAATTTTATTGATTCTTTTTATTTTTACATAATATTCATTTCCAAATATATTTTTATCCCACTCATCCATCAATCTTCCCTTTTAACAAAGAAAAAAATCAACTGGCAATTACTGCTCCTCCCTTCCTGTAGCTCCTCCAGCATTAACTATTTCCATCTTTTATCATTTTTGATCAATTTTCTGAATCAGAAGTGAAACCTTAGGATTGTTTTAATTTTTTTTCAGATTACCAGTATGTTGATATGGATCTTTCATATAGTTGCTAATAGCTGGACTTCTCTTGAAAACTATTCTTTTCTTTTGACCCTACATATCTCTTGGAGAATGGTTCTGGGGTTATATATATTTATATTTGGATTAATCCCCTATGTGTCTTGGAGACCAAAATAGCATAAGAGACATTTAAGACAGATATTTTTCCCAATTAACAATACTCTTTATCTTAGATACTAATTAAGTTCATATGAATTAATTAGAACTAATTAAGTTCATATGAAAGCTTTTCAATTTCATATGATTGAAATTAACTCTTGTATTTTGTGATCTCAAGTTCTTCTATTGAGATTCTCGAATGTTTTTTGTACCAACAGTTTATTTTTCAAATTTTAAATATCCGTGTTTGAGAGAACTGTTTAAAAAAGAACTAAACTATCCCAATCTTCCTTAGAATATTTTTCTAAATATAGAGGACAACCAGCAGATGGCAATCAAAGAATATAAAATTTGAGCTCCTGCTTCCCTTATCTTCCTATTGAACAAGCAAGATAAAGAATATTAAGTTGAACAATTGAAAATAATTATGTTTGTGGATAGATAAATAGACAGAGAGACAGACAAACAGACAAATAGGCAGAGAGACAGACATTGGTAACGGCCTTATTGAGCCAAAACTACTAGCACTCCAAACAGAGAAAAATACACCTCCTATTGATTTTATTTATGGCATCAGTTGGTATAGAGAAAACTGTTGTCAGAAGACAGGATGATTTGGGTTCAAACACTGCCTCAGGTATTTACTATGTATATGACAAGTCACTTAATATTTCAGGTCTTAGTTTCTTCATCTGTAAAAATTAGTTGGTTAGATTCATTAACCTCTAAGCTCCCTTTGAGTTCCAAATCTTTGATCCTTCTTGATTATATAGAAGACACAATTTTCAATTATTTACAGAAATAGAGGGGAACTGAAAATATGAATAATAATAGACCCTATATAAGTTGTGCATTTGTCAGGCTTACTCAGGCATTTCATTTATTTTAGATCCCTATTTAAATGTATTAATTGCATTTTATATTCCTGAAATGAGTTAAGATATTTTAAGCATTTTGCAAACCTTATAGCACTAGTTATCATCATTATTGTGGTTATTATTGGAAAGCAGTACAATTTTAGTACAATATAATAAGAGTATCATTGGTAGAAAGAAGGAATTCTTCTAATTCAAAATGGTACAGAAAAGAGCTCAATCATCTTGATTGTAGGACTGATGTTTGGAATTCTATCAAAATGTCAGGTTTAATTCAATTCAGTAACTGATCAGTTCCTATATTAAGAATAGTTCATTAGTATTTTGGTATCACCTTAAGCTCTGCAAAATATGTATATTTCAGCCTCATTTTCAGCCTCATCACAACTTTGAGTAGTAGATAATACAAGTATTATTATTATCCCATATTACAAATGAGGAAGCCTATGACTTTCCCACGATCACACAATTAGAGACAGAATTTTGGATTTAGTTCATCTTAATTTATGATCCAGAATTCTTATTGTTATTTGTCCTTCATTCTCAAAGAGGATCAATGTCAATGGAGAGTGATGTCTTGACTTGCCAGTGAATTGGATTTAAAGTGAAGCAGAGGTGTACAAAGTCCTCAGTCTCACTCTCTCCTCCAAGTTACCTGAGTGAGTAATTAAAAGCTAGTTAAGAATAGAGGCAAAAGATGGTCTGAGTTGCCCTCACAAAAGAATCACTAGGGGAGGGAAAGATCCTCAGAATGTAAACAGCAATAGTTTGCAAAATTCTATTATTTCACGTAGCTTCTGTACATAGAGAGTGGGATGGGCTGGAGAAACGGACTTGGGGTATAGGGATGGAAGGGAGACAAGGTGATAATAGCTAATGTTTTTATGCCCTTTAAGGTTTAATAAGCACTTAGCATATGTTACATCATCTGATACAACAACACTGTGAGGTAAATAATATCATTATTCTCCTTGTACAGATGAGGATTCTGAGGCTGAGAGATGTTAAATGATTTGGCCAGCATCTTAAAGAGCTAGTAAATGTCTGAAGTAGGATTCAAGTTTTCATCTTCCTGCCTCCGGATCCAAGGCTTTTTCTACTGCATGGCTTCCAAATATTAGGGGGAAAGGTACTAATCTCTCATATTCATAGTGTTGATAGTCTGTAATTCTGGTGCAAGTGAAGCCCTAACCCCCAACATTTTTCTTTTTCAGAGAGAGGACCTGATACTCTCAGAAGTTAGTTCCTTTTGAGATTTGTTTCCATGAACTATATTATCTCATATATATGTCATACACATATATTATGTCAGATTTTCTTTTTATTTTGGTGAGGGAATGAATACAGATTGGGCACTGATTAGTTTAGTTGTAAACTAATTGCATAATTGTAGAAAAAGGAGTTTCAATAATATTAAAAACATGTCAGAATTCCCTGTATTTGACAGGAAGTTCTGCATTGGCAATATAAGGGTAGAAGTGGCAGAATGGAATCCAAAGGAGGAAGGACTAAATGTAATGAGACATTGCATCTTGACTGTTTTGTGATTTGAAAGTTATTGTAACATTAGCTATTGAAAGGTAAGAACTCAAAACAAGGGGATGACATCCAGGGAGAGTAGATGATGTCCAGGAATCTGCTTATCATGATTTCCCATCTGAAGTGGGAGTCTATAAAGGGCATGTTCTTATAATAACCTAGGCCTAACTGAAGAGAATACTCTTTAGTGGTATTTGCTCAGATTGTACCAGCATTTGCTACCATCAAGCCAAAACTAGATGTATGAAGTTCCCTTACATCTCTCAGATCAATAAGGGCCAATATCCAGATACTTGGCTTTGGGACCGAAAGTTTCATTGTCAGGAACAAATGGCTCCATAAGAAGGATTTAGAAGGTTGTCATCTTGGAGTTGTGTACTGAAAGTGGCATGCCTAAGCTCTCAATAATTCATTGTTAAATTTTTATTCATACCTTAGAAATTGGTAGATCCCATAAATTAGGGCTTGATTTATTATTTTATTGATTATCTAGGCTTAAAAAAGTGATGGAGATGTGCAAGAATGTTTGTGGCAGCCCTCTTTGTAGTGGCCAGAAACTGGAAACTGAGTGGATGCCCATCAATTGGAGAATGGCTGAATAAATTGTGGTATATGAATATTATGGAATATTATTGTTCTGTAAGAAATGACCAAGAGGAGGATTTCAGAAAGGCCTGGAGAGACTTACATGAACTGATGCTGAGTGAAATGAGCAGGACCAGGAGATCATTGTGTACTTCAACAACAATACTATATGACGGATGTGGCCATCTTCAACAATGTGATGAACCAAATCAGTTCCAATACAGCAGTAATGAGCTGAACCAGCTACACCCAGCAAAAGAACTCTGGGAGATGACTATTAACCACTCCACAGAATTCCCAATCCCTCTATTTTTGTCCACCTGCATTTTTGATTTCCTTCACAGGCTAATTGTACACTATTTCAAAGTCTGATTCTTTTTATACAGCAAAATAACTGTTTGGACATGTACACATATATTGTATTTAATTTATACTTTAACATATTTAACATGTATCGGTCAACCTGCCATCTGGGGGAGGAGGGAGGGGGAGGGAAAGGAAAAATTGGAACAAAAGGTTTGGCAATTGTCAATGCTGTAAAATTACCTATGCATATATCTGGTAAATAAAAAGCTATTTTAAAAAAAGGTAATGGAGAAAATGTTAATTATGCTGATTAAACTTAAAACTAAATTATGCTTACATTTTTAAGTGAGCTGATTGTTAAATATTAGTTATTATTCCCCCTAATCATATTAATACTCCCCCTGCCATGGAACCTGACAGTTACCTACTTACTGATCCTCCTCCTAACCATGCCTTTTGCATCCTGCTTAAATAGCTAAGTCAGCTACAACATAATCAGTCCCTCTTCCATTCCTTGAATGAATTCCCCTTACTCTTGCTTTGCATGGATTTTTCCTAGTCAATTGAGATAGAAGTGTTGGGATCCTAAAATGAGGAATAGTTTGATTAAATAAATACTTTTTCACTAATTCATTTATTCATTCAAGTTTTCAATGTCCAAATGACATTATGGAATGCAAAATCGATAATTTTGATTATATTAAGTTTAAAAGTTTTTATACAAACAAAACCAATGCAGGCAAGATCAGAAGGGAAGCAGAAAACTGGAGGGGGGGGGGAATTTTTACATCCAAAGGTTCTGATAAAGGCCTCATTTCTAAAATATATAGAGAATTGATTCAAATTTATAAGAATACAAGCCATTCTCCAATTGATAAATTGTCAAAGAATATGAATAGACAATTTTCAGATGAAAAAATTAAAACCATTTTAGTCATATTAAAATACTCTAAATTACTATTGATCAGAAAAATGCAAGTTAAGATAACTCTAAAGTACTACTTCATATCTCTAAGATTTGCTAAGATGACAGTTGGAGGGGATGTGGGAAAACTGGGACACTAATACATTTTTGGTGGAATTGTGAACTGATCCAACCATTCTGGAGAGCAATTTGGTATTATTCCCAAAGGGCTATCAAACTGTGCATACCGTTTGTCCAGTAATGTTTCTACTAGGCTTATATCCCAAAGAGATCTTAAAGGAGAGAAAGGGACCCATATGTACCAAAATGTTTATAGCAGCCCTCTTTGTAGTGGCCAGAAACTGGAAACTAAATGGATGCCCATCAATTGGAGAATGGCTGAATAAGTTATGATATATGAATATTATGAAATATTATTGTTCTATAAGAAATGATCAACTGGATGATTTTAGAGAGATCTGGAGAGACTTACTAAACTGATGCCAAGTGAAGAGAGCAGAACCAGGAGATCATTGCACACAGCAACAAGAAGATTATGTGAGAATCAATTGTAATGGACTTTGTTGTTTTCAGCAATGAGGTGATTCAGCCCAGTTCCGATTGTCTTATGATGGAGAGAGCCATTTGTACCCAGAGAAAGGACTATGGAGATTGAGTGTGGATCACCATATAGTATTTTCACTTTTTGTTGTTGTTTGTGTGCTTTTTGTTTTCTTTCTCACTTTTTTCCTTTTTGATCTGATTTTTCTTGTGCAGCATGATAATTGTGGAAATATGTACAGAAGAATTGCCCGTGTTTGACATATATTGGATTACTTGCGATCTAAGGGAGGGGACAGGCAAAAGGGAGGGAGAAAAAAATTGGGGGACACAAGGTTTTGAAAGGGTAAATGTTGAAAATGATGCATATATTTTGAAAATAAAAACCTTTAAAATTTTTTTAAAAAGAAAGTTCCTCTAGTTCTAAGGCTGGCCCTGTATATAGACATAATAGATACAGGCATATGATTTGAAGCCTGAAACTCTCACTATTAAAGAACACTGAAGACCAATTTTGAGTACTTCATAATTTTGCTTTTTAAGGATTATTTCCACATTTGAGCTAGGGAGGAATAAAGGAAAGAAGATTTCCATTAAGACTATCAGTAGAATCTCCTTATTAGTTAGGGGAGGGGTGAGGGCAACTAATTGGTGGAGAATCTTGAAGCTGATTATTAGAATTTTAATTTGATTCAAGAGGCAATTGGGAGCTATTGGAGGCTTCTAAGAATAAGATGGATATGATCAAAATGATGCTTAAAGAAGATGAGGAGGGCACACTGTAAGGTCCTGAAAACTGGCTATGAGACTGTTTAAATAATGTAGGATGGTTAGGGCAGAGATTAAGGCTGTAGAAATGTAATGGAAAGTGCAGAGCTAAAAACAGAAACAAAAAAATATATGACCAAGACTTCATGTCAAACTAAATATGGACAGCAAAAACAACTCTAAGGTTAAAAGCAGGGAGAATTTAGGAGAGCAGTGTGGAAAGTAGGATCACATAACTGTATAAATATGTATTCCTATATTGTATTTAATATATACTTTAACATATTTAACATGTATGGGACTACCTGGCATCTGGGGAGGGGGTGGAGGGAAGGAGGGGAAAAGATGAAACAGAAATTTTTGCAAGGGTCAATGTTGAAAAAGTACCCATGCATATGTTTTGTATATAAAAAACTATCATAAAAAAAAATTTGATCAGAGAAATTTGCTATTAAAATATTTGCTAACAAAAAAGGGAAGAAAGTAGGATCACAGATTTAGGACTAGAAGGGACCATAGAGGATATCTAATCCAATTTCTTCATTTTCTAGATGAAAGAATCAAGTGCCAATGCCAATTAACCACTTAATTGGTTTGCCTAAAATTATACAGATAGCAAGGAATGGAGATGAGATTTGAACCCACAGTCCTCTACGGTATTATAGTTCCCTGTGATAATCCTATATGGTTCCATATTATCTCTGTTCAAATTATATTCCTAAAATTTAAGTTCAAATATGTAACCTCTTCGCCTATGAAAAAAATATTTGATGACTCCCCATGCTCCTCTCTGGGCTGGCCAGACACCAATGGGTTCTGTCTCTCTTGTCTTAATCTGGAAGTACTCTTGTATAGTTCCGGTTGGAGAGAAGAGCTTATAACCTTTTTTTCCCTTATCACTATTTTTTTTCTGGGACATTTATAGAATTTTGTTGGATTATTTGCAGGACAGTGGGCTTTTCTAGGATTTTTTGTATAGCCATCTCAACTAAAAGTCCAATGGCAAATATTTTCTATAACCTAGCATAAGAATTTTGTGTTTCCTATAACTGTTAAGTAAACTTCCCCTTCCCTACTTCCCTCCTCGCATTTTGTGAAATGTGTGCTTACAAAGGGAATTGATGACAACACATAGGTAGTTAGTCAGTGAGTGGTATCCCCATAATGAAGCTCTGAGATTTTCTGAGTTGGGGAATGAACCAGGGATGTAAGAATACACCCTAAAATACCCTAGAATCTTTTCTGGGAGGACCAATTTTTGGTGGAATTGTGAACTGATCCAACCATTCTGGAGAGCAATTTGGTATTATTCCCAAAGGGCAATCAAACTGTGCATACCCTTTGGTCCAGTAGTGTTTCTACTGGGCTTATATCCCAAAGAGATCTTATATCTGAATAATTGGGAATAATTGGGGGTAGAGGCAATATGAGCCCATGATAGGATATATTCCCCTTAGGATGATTTTGCTGGCAGCTAGAAGGGCAGAATCTTCTGCCTTGAAGCTGTCTTCTTTTGAGGGACTGCTGAATTATGGAAGGATATAGATCATAAGATTGTCTTACAGATGAAAAAAGCTGATCACAAGAGAAACAGAGTGGGTTATCCTAGTCATATACCTAGCAAGTGGCAGAGCTGGAATTTAAAATCAGGTACCAAGCAAAGTGCTGATTCCAAATTTGACCCTCTTTCCACAATACTATATTCTTTCCTTTGGCCAATAGGACTAAGGATTTTTAATAAAATTTTATGCCTTTTTAAGCACCTAAACTATAGTTTTGATCTATAGAGTGCTATGGGGAAATTATTATAATTTTATCAATATTAATGGTTTTATATAATCATACATACTGCTTATTAGTAAAAAAATAATTTTAATTTATGGGTTGATTGGGTTCTTTGGTTCTTATGTCTAATCTTCAGGAGTCCCTTGAATTCAATATAATTAATATTTATTAAACTCCTTCTATGAATAAGTTCCTATATAACCAAACTTTTATTTAAGGAAGTATTTGGGCGGAAGGTACAAAGACAAAATGGAAAACAGATTTTGTCTTCAAGGAACTTAGATCTTATTGGAATCTAGGAAGCACACAAAGTTATACTTGTTGATCTTCCCATGTCTGTTAAATTATTCAACATCTAATTCTTTTTTCTCCATTTCTAGCCTTTTGGAAATGATAGACAAAGTTATATAAATGCAAGAAAAAGAATGACATGTGCTTTTAAAATATTGGGACCATTATATCACAGGCACAATATCTCTTTTTTAAATTTTTCAGTAATATTTTATTTTCCAAACACATATAAAGATAATTTTAAAATTCATTTTGTAAGGCTTTGTATTCCAGATTTTTCTCCCTCCCTCCTTTTACTTCCCCCCTCTCCAAGACATCAAGCAATCTGATATAGGTGCAATTATTTTAAATATATTTTCATATTTGTCATGTTGAGGCATTATTTCTCAAATATACACCTTAAACCCAGATTCCTCAGCATTCATTGTAGCAATAATCATGAGCATAGCAATGAAATTGTTATTTTTTTCATCACTTGATTCTCTGTTTGTTTGTTTTTTTTACTTCAGGCATATTTCCCATTCATTTTGTCTTTTTTTCAAAGCTTATTAATAGTGAAGTGGTTAGAGCACTGGGGTTAGAAAGAATTGAGTTCAAACCTGGCTTCAAATACTTACTAGCTGTGTGACCCTGGGCAAAGGACTTAACTTTTGCCTCCATTTCCTTAACTATAAATGGGAATAATAATCGCACCTGTCTCCTAAGGTTGTGTAAGAATCAAAAAGGATAATATTTGTAAAGTGTTCACCCCATTGTCCAGCACATAGTAAGCCCTTAATAAAATTTTCTCCTTCCTTCCTTTCTTTATTAATAATTATGTATCTGAATGATCAATCATCAAATTGACTCATCAAAAAAAGAATGGATCCTTCATGGAGGACTTACAAAAAATATGCATCAGAACCCAACAGGTTGAGAAGATGTGAAGAGATTATGATCTATATAAAATGAGAAATTATTCTCCCTGAAGAGATCAGAGGCCTTATCAAGGTGCCAATAATAGATAATAGTAATAGTTTTGTGGATATTCCATGCAAATATAAGTGAACATACAAACACACAAATCTATGTTCCCTCCCATCAAAATTCTAGATTGACAAGTCAATTGTTAAATTTTTCCCTAAATTTTTGATTCCCAACATAAGAAGCACTCCTTCAAAAGGCAGTTTTTGTATTGTAAATATTTTTCTTTATTCCATCAACTGATGTTTCCTTACAGGTTCTTAATTGGCAAAAGGTGGAAGAGCAATTAATACATTTTTTCAGTTAGAAAAACTTTAGTACATCTCATAGAATGTAACACATAGAAGGTATTCAATAAATATATGTTTAATTAAATTGAATGTCTGAACTCAAGTAAGTTATATTGTCACCATCTGATTTGAAAGGGTGTCTGATGTGAATAACAATAAAGGATAGAATTTGCACTGGAATTAAGCTCTAGATTGAAGTTCTACTGACTGAATGCTTCTGACATATTAGAAGCATTGATTTAGAGCTAACAAGTTAGAAGAACAAAGGGTCTAATCATTTCATTTCATAAATAAGAAAAAAGAGAAGTTAAGTGATTTGCTCAGATTCACAAAGCTAGCAAGGATTTGTATTCAGGTCTTCCTGAATCCAAGTTTAGTGCCTTATCCATCATGTCATGCTGCTATGACCCTGGGCAAGGCACTTAATATCTCAGTGACGCAGGCAATTCTAAGAATATAAATTGGTACCAATATGAACTGGTAAAAAGAATTTCCTCACTGGAAACTCCTTATACCAACAAAATCAGTAGTATGCTTTAAAAAATGTGAATGGGCAATTTGGTTTTCTTCTTAAGCCCTACCTGAAATATTATGTTAGATGCTGAGGAATTTAAACGTTACTCTCTGAACACTCGGAACTTTCTTAGAAACTTACCAATAATAACTCTGTGTTAACTCATGGTTCAATGCCCCATTTTCTAGGCATCCATATTTTTATATATTAAAGAGAGTGGAAATTTTGGATCACCCACCACGTTCATCTCACACCATCAATCCCATAATTGATTATACTGGATTATACTGATTATACTGATGGCCGGATAAAACCTGTGGTTAACATTGAAGTATTAATTCAGCAGATTGATGCCAGGGAACAATAAAACATGGCCATTTTTTTCTCTGCATCTTCTAATGAACATAGATCAGACCAGAAATCTGAGAGTCTGCCACAGTGTACCATTTCTGCCCTAAAAGTCCCACCAGATAATTAGACTGTCCCAACTTTATTTTTATTTATTTGTTTGTTTGTTTATTTATTTACTGAGGCAATTGGGATTAAGTGACTTGCCCAGGGTCCACAGCCAGTGTTAAGTGTCTGAGATCAGATTTGAACTCAGGTCCTCTTGACTTCAGGGCTGATGCTCTATCCACTGCTCCACCTAGCTGCCCCCATCCCAATTTATAAAAGCTGTCCTTGATGATAGCATCCCTTGGTGGTTATGTATTCAGTTTTGTACTTCTGGACTTTCTGTCAGTTAAAATCTGGAAAATGAAGGCAAAGTAGGGTGTTGTTGAAAAGGAAGAAATAGAGAATAAAGCAGGAAACTGTTTGTGACAGGGTTCATCTGTACCAATAACTTTGGCTACATAAATATAAACTAGCTTATGCTGTAACTGGGCAAATTACTATGATTTCATCCCATATGGATTTATTCTTATTTCCCATAAGAGTCTCCTTAAGTGGCAGCTTTCAACACAGTTTAAATTATAAAACTTGAACAGCCTGAATCAATAAATCAAATCCATTCACTCTAAGTACTGAGGGTAAGATTAAACCTTGCCAGCAGTTTTTAAAATGCCATGTTTTAACCCTGCCTGTTGAGCATCATCAAATAGAATGCCAGCAGAGATGCCTGTAATTCAATCTCACACCCAAGGACCTTTCTGGCAGGCACTATGAGAATTGAGCCGATGTCTATCTGAACTCTGAATAATGTTTATTGTTACTGTATATCCTTACCCGAGGACTGTCAATGATAGCTCTGAATTAAAGGTGATAAAGTCCTAATCCAAGCCTGGGCTTTTTAAAGCACAATCCCTCCCCTACTGGAGTCTGCCAATAGCAAGCTGCCCTTCTAATTCTGTCTAGAGCTTCCCACTGCCTAAAGTGTGAACACCTTGTTAACACATTAGCACCTCATTATCTCATGATTACCTCCTTTGACTACATTAATTGAGGAGCACTAAATCACACACACACACACACACACACACACACACACACACACACACACACACACACACACACACACACACTCACACTCTCAACCTATTTTATTGGTATTGGGAGCTCCTAGGAAGGCAACTCCTTCTGTCTTGGCAGATTGTTCTAGGACTTCTATAACTGTAATTTAAATCACCTCCAAGGATCACAAAGCCAACAGTTATCTTGTTGGGATTTAACTCAAGTCTTCCTCCTTCCTGTCACCTCATCTATAAAAGGACCTGAGAAGGAAATGGCCAGCCACCCTAGTTTTTCTGCTAAGAAAATAGGGTCACAAAAATCAGTTCAAATAGAGCAGTAATGAACTGAACCAGCTACACCCAGCGAAAGAACTCTGGGAGATGACTATGAACCACTACATAGAATTCCCAATCCCTCTAATTTTGTCTGCCTGCATTTTGGATTTCCTTCACAGGCTAATTGTACACTATTTCAAAGCCCGATTCTTTTTGTACAGCAAAACAACTGTTTGGAAATGCATATATATATATATATATATATATATATTATATATATATATATATATATATATATATATATATGTATTTAACTTATACTTTAACATATTTAACATGCATTGGTCAACCTGCCATCTGGAGGAGAGGGTGGGGAGAAAGAGGGGAAAAATTGGAACAAAAGGTTTGGCAATTGTCAATGCTGTAAAATTACCCATGCATATATCTGGTAAATAAAAACTATTAAAAAAGAAAAGAAGAAAGAAAGAAAGAAAGAAAGAAAGAAAGAAAGAAAGAAAGAAAGAAAGAAAGAAAGAAAGAAAGAAAGAAAGAAAGAAAGAAAGAAAGAAAGAAAGAAAGAAAGAAAGAAAGAAAGAAAGAAAGAAAGAAAGAAAGAAAGAAAGAAAGAAAGAAAGAAAGAAAAAGAAAGAGAGAGAGAGAGAGAGAAAGAAAGAAAGAAAGAGAGAGAGATAGAGAGAAAGAAAGAGAGAGAGAAAGAAAGAAAGAAAGAAAGAAAGAAAGAAAGAAAGAAAGAAAGAAAGAAAGAAAGAAAGAAAGAGAAAGAAAGAAAGAAAGAGAAAGAAAGAAAGAAAGAAAGAAAGAAAGAAAGAAAGAAAGAAAGAAAGAAAGAAAGAAAGAAAGAAAGAAAGAAAGAAAGAAAGAAAGAAAGAAAGAAAGAAAGAAAGAAAGAAAGAAAGAAAGAAAGAAAGAAAGAAAGAAAGAAAGAAAGAAAGAAAGAAAACAGGGTCACAATACATTGGACATTACTAAAAGAACCCAAATGATGACCACAACCACAACATGATGTGTCAGGTCTTGTGCTGGGGCAGAGACTTAGGAGGGTTCAGTCTCCAGGCTGTAGATGTCTAGCTGGTATCAGAGAGGCTCTCTCTCTAATGCAAGTACAACCCTCCTGGCAGCTAGATGGCATGGTCAATAGAGTACTGGGCTGTAGGCAGGAAGGTCTGAGCCTCAGATCTTATTAGCTGTATAACCAGGGCAAGTGACATAATTTGTCTTTCTCAGTTCCCACAATTATAAAAAACAGAATTCTTTTTTCCTGGGGAGATTTACCTACAAAAATACAATGAGTTCTACACAAAATAGTTACCACCAGAAATGAGAAGGTGCAGTTTCAGAGAAGAAGGGAAGGAGCAAATATTTCTTAAATGCCTATACCATTCCCGGCATTGAGCCAAATACTTTACAACAAAGTAATCATCCAGGGAGAAGAACATGACTGTTGTCTGTTAAAATCTAAAGACAACTGGTTGCTATCACCTATGTGAAATGCCTCTTGCCCAGGAGTGATGCTGTGCTCCACATTTATCCAGAAATATGTTACTTATCTTTAATTCAAATCACCGAGCCCTTACTTTATTAGTCACTCCCATTGGATCCTTTGGGTTGTATTTCTTTAAATAGTTTCTTCCAAGGCCATTATTATATTTTATTTATTGAAAGTGATTTCATAAGAACAAACATATTAATATCAAATCAATAGACTCATGCATCATACTTAAAGCTCTATATAGCCAACCATTTTAAATTATTTTTAAGAAAAGAAAAAAAAAATCATTCCTATATCTAAGAGGAAGCCTTTTATTTCTGAGGAAAATTCTATATCTGAGACTTGTTTTCCTTATCCTTGAGAAATCTTGGGAAAGCAGAGTAATATTCATATAAAAAAAAGACAAAAAGGAAAAATTAGTGAATAGCACACTATACTATGAATAAGAAAATCCTGGGCTCAAAGCTTGAGTGGCCCTGATACTTACTAGCTTTGTGAACCTTGGGTAAGTGACTTAAATAATTCTCATCAACACCGATCTATTAACTCTGTTATGATTTCTATCTCTTTTAAATATATATAGGAAAACTCCAAGGTAAAACTAATCCTGTTAAAACTCCTTATAGTTCCCCTTTCATATACTGCCATAGCTCTAGCTGGTCATTATTGCACCTCAGTTTCCTGGTTTTTAGGTTAAGGGGGTTGGATCCTATGACCTCTAAAGTCTCTTACAGCTCTGAGCCTATGTTCCTCTGTTACTAAAACAGCTAGGACTGAACACTTAATTTCAAGAATTACATCAGTGACCACAGAGATTTTCATGCCTTCAATTTCTTTTTTGCCTTGAAATACATGTTAGGGCAGAGGGTTGGGGTTGGAGTGGAAGAACAAGAAATGGTTCTTAAGCATGTTATAGAAATGGATTATAGATAAGAAAATATGTAAATTGAAAGATATATATGTGTGTGCATATATATACTGTATGTAATATGTATATGTATATATTAAGTCACATATATACACATTTACACATACACACACAGATAGATAGATAGATAGATAGATAGATAGATAGATAGATAGATAGATAGATAGATGTTTAGACCTATCTCTTGATTAGTATTGGGAGATCCTAGCAAGGCAACTCCCTCTGTCATGGAAGATTAGCCATTATTCCATAACTTCTATAACTATTGTCTTAGAGAATCACTTGGGCACTGAAAAATTAAATCACTTCCAAGATCACAAAGGCAACGGGTATCATGTTGGAAATTTAAGACAGCTCTTCCTAATTCTAAGAGTGGCTCTCTATCCAATACAACAGACTGATTCTCATATTAACCCCTGGGGTATGGATACTTCTGAGCCAATCAGAGACAGACAGAAGTTTATATTTCAGCAATACAATCCAACAAGTATTTATTGATCAATGTCTACATTTAGGGTAGCATTATATAGTCAAAGTAAAAAAAAAAAAAAAAAAAAGTCCCTACCATCAAGGAATACATTATACTACAAAGGTTCAAATTCATTGATATTTTAAACACTATTTAATATATCCTCTCATTTCTGACTTCCAGATAAAGTATTTACCTGATAAATAAGAATTCATCATATATTCCCAAAGAGAGCTTTCAATAACTGGTTAACAGGGGCTATTCATAAAATGCAGAAATTTAGAGTTCTAGCAATATTTGCAGATCTTTGAGAACATAGAAATAATTGATCTTGGTACCCATGTGGAACAATTCATGAAAATCAGAAGGAGTGAGATGTTATAGACCAATTCCTCCCAGACACCACTCTGTGGGCCTGCTTGTGTCCTTCCTTGCCTGGGGTGCAATAATGACTAGAGACAGCTCTGGCTGAACATGAAAGGGGAAATCTAAGGGTTTTTAACAGCACTAGCTTCACCTTGGAGTTCCTCTATGTATATTTAAAGGGGACAAAGATTATAACAGATTAGAATTTGCCTTCTTTCCTATCAGTGTGGTATAATGGAAAGGCCCTCTCTTTGTTACTTAATGCCTTTATGATACTGAACAAGACATTAACCTCTCTGGGGTCTCTCTTTTTTCATCTGGAAAGCAAAAAGATTGAATTTATATAATTTCTGAGGTTTTCTTCCAGCTCTAGCATTCTGTGGTTCTAGGAATAATATACCTTACTCCTGCACTGGGGGACTTAATTTTTTTCTGTGGTTCTAGGAATGCCTGATTCCTGGACTGGGGAACTTAACATTTTTCCCCGTGGTTCCTGGATGCTTAAGAAGACAATTTTTTCCATGGTTCTAGGAATAATATACCTGACTCCCCCCCCAATCCAGGAAGGGAACTTAAGAGAACAATTTTCTGCTAAAGTGATTTTTCTACAGCTGAGCTAAGACCTCTGGGTAAGCAGGTTTCCGAATAAATGCTGACAGACCCTAGCCACAAAGGCTTGCCTACAATTTTAATAAAACTGTCGGATTAAGTGACTACATGAGCGCAGCGTGTTACTAATGCAGGCTCCTAACTGTCAATTAGTTAACTGGCTAGGGAAAAAAAAAACACACTAGCTTATAAGATTGCTACTAATGAATATAAGGCTTTGTTTCTGGGCAAAACATATGCTTTGGATATATAATTAGAGGAAGGGCCCCCTCTCTCCCTCCCCATGGAGAGAGCATGTGCGGCTGAATAAAAGAGCTTATTATACCTGTAAGGGGTCAAAGTCTGTGAGGCTCTAGTTTATAGCATTATGACAGATTACAAAATTACTCCATTATGTTAGTCAATCTGTTTCCAAGCCCAGACTGGCAGGGGAGAGAGGCACTAGAAATGCACAAATGGGGTTCTCATTGGCCTTGTCACTGAGGTCTTATGATAGGTCAGCTGTCGGTGACATCACCCCTAGTGGATCATATGTCAAAACCCCTTCATCTAACTTCTGTCTTTGTTAGTTGGGAGGCTTTTACTGATAGTGGCTCTGCTTTCAGATTGCAAAGAGCTCCTGGGAAGGGTTGGAACAAATGAGAGATCTGTGGGTAGCTGTCACTTGTGCTGATGAAAGAGAGAGCAAGTAGCAGAGCCCTTATATTCCCTCTGACCTCTCTCCAGCTCTTGCTTTCTCTCTCTCTCTCTCCTCTCTAGCCCCCTACCTCCTTTAAAAAAAAAGTGTTTTATTTTGTTTTGTTTTATTGAAAAGAGAGGACAGCCAGTAAACAGCATCAGCTGGCAAAGAACACTCTCCACCAAGAGTCTGCTTCAGAGGTAATTGTCACAGGTAGCAATACAAAGATTTCCAATGCAAGAGCTTGAAAGATGTTTGACTTTGTTCAATGCTACAAAGGAGTTATCCTGTTGAAAGGCAATTGTATTCAGTCAGCAGTATAATAATTACCATTAAGTGTTTTCCCCTTTCTCCCAGCCTCCTCCCCAAGCATCTGTTCCTCCATTTTTAAACATGGTAGACCAGGCTCACTTCACTTGATTTTTACAAATCAATGAGTGTTTAAGGAAAAGGGCATTTCTCTTACCTCAGTCTCCTCAAACTCTATTCTTGATAGGTGATTTGGCACTTCAAGTACTGTATTTATATTAAACCAGCATTAAAAAAAATTAAAACCCCCTATTTCCCGAGTAACAATGTCAGAGAAAAATAATGTTTATTTAATAAACTGAAAACATGAAGTAAAAATGTCCCAGTTTAGCATTCTTTAAAGCAGGAAGACAGGTTTGGTTTTGAATTATCTATCCCTTTAGTGATTCCTTTTGTTTTAATGCTACCACCAAGTGGTACTGCTAGCTCTATTTTGATCCTATTCGAAGGAAAACTTAAAAGATGATAGGTCTCATCCTCACTTTGGCTGTTAACTCTTTAACTCTGCTTTGTCTTGCTGGATGGAAGTTCTTTTTTATTAAGATTGTGTGGGACAGGTGCTAGACTCCCTTACCCAAAATAACTAGTCAGAGACACCTTCAGGGATAAAGAGAAAACATTTATTTAGTCCCAGCAGGGAGAGGCCCAGACACACTGGGGAAGCATCTCAGTTCCCAACATGTTATTGACCTGGCAAGTTGGAAATAGTAAAGCTGCTTAAATAGTCAAAGACCCAAGTCTTAATGGATGGACTAAAAAGGATGTAACCAATGGTCACCAATGTTGTCTGCTTCCTGTGGGTCATGTCACTTCCTGTCATTTCCTGAAGCTGACCTAAAGTATGATCTTTAGAGACCTCTAGGCCTTGAGATTGAAGGAGGGAATTGTTCCCTTTACTGAAATGTGTTCCCTTTAAGATTCTCACTCTGAAACTGTGTTCCTTCTGATCTGTGATTCCTTTTAGAGTCTCCCCCCCCCCCCAGATAAGTTATCTTTCAGGGATGCCAGACCCTTTGATTCAATTAGAAATCTTGGTCAAAAAGCATCCCTTTGAAATGTTGTTAATTCCAATAGGAGATCTGGGCTGGATACTGATAAGCATCTAGGCCTAGGAACTTTGGCTTCCTTTTCTCCTTTTAAAGAGCACTTTCTAAATTCACTCTTTGCAGAAGGTCTAAAGCAGCTGCTAGGACCCTGCCGGCTGAGAAGGCATTCTCTTCTCAGTGTCAGCCTCTATTTCCTTAATAGGACTTTTGCTACTAAAGAAGTCAGTCTCTTAGCAGAACTGACTTCCTATCCAACAACAAACTTTCACTTTTGTCATTTAATATTTCGGGTTTCATGAATGTTTTCATGAAGAACCTCTACATTGATCATAAGGAGATTTTAACAACTCTCTGACTGCCACTAACCTCATCAAGTTCATGTGACTTCCTGTAATCTGCAAACGTCTATAAATGGGATTATGTGATTTAGACTTAAGGTATGATCTACTCCATTTTATAGACTTTTTGGAGAAAACTTCACCTGGTCTCATTTAAAAAAAAATAGAGAAGAAACTGTTTTATCACAGCGTATAACAACAGAATACACAGGTTTATTTTTGACAATGACTTCCAAGGTGCCCATTTTGCTATTTGCCCTTGTATTGAATTTTATTTTTTAGAATTCTCAGGCTGTATTATCTACCTACGAAAGCCTGGAAATGGATCTCAAAGACTACTGAGATTTCCTCAGATATTTTCTCATTAAAACAAGATTTGAGTTCTTAGCTATTTATGTGATTTAATCAGTCATATTTTCACAAGAGATTCTTATGAGTAGAATTTACCTTTTCTATTTCTTTCTAATAGTACACTTTAATTTTCTTAGTTAATGAGTCAAGAGCGTCACTCAGTCACATGTACTAAGTTTGGAATTTTCCTTTCTGAAGATGAAAAAGCTAGTCATTCTTTTTTTTCTTCTTACATGTAATATTCCTATATGTCCTTTCAGTCCTTCTTAGCTCTCTTCTTCCCTCCTATGGACAGGAAATGGGTGAAGAGTAGAAAATGCAGACAAGCTATAGTCTTGGCATATCTGCCTATGATTTCTAATGTCTTTTACAGTCCAAATTCAATGATCTTCTGAGTCTTCACTTGAAAAGACTTGCCAGCTGAATTTTTTTTTAATTTAAAAATATGAAATGCTAGCTTCAGGATTAAGAGTGATCCATCAAAAAAAAAGTCATAAGTGCAAGTGAGAAAAATATCAGTTGCTATAAAGGCTCATTCAAAACAGAAAGCATTTGTTAGCTTTCTATTGTCTCAATATATTTGTTTTCTCCTTTTAAGAACAAACTATAGTAAAGAAATTTGGTATTGATTCAGGAAAATCTAAACAGTGCAGGTAGATACAATCTTCCTTTCCTCCACAGTTTACATTAGAAAAGTATCTAGTCAGGAAGATGTGTTGACCTCCACAGCTGTGGAATCTCAACATTTATTTGTGCATATAAATTATACTGTCTCAGGAACCCTAATTCTTGATAGGCTGAACACTTTAACATCTTGGGGTGACTAGAAAGCTTCATTACTGGTTTGAACATTAATCTTGTGGACAATTTCCTGGTCTTTTTGAGAAAAATTGTCTCAGACCATCTAGCAAGGGTCCTAATATGTTACTTCTAGCACATATGTGTAGTACTTATTAGTACTACTGTGCTAAGTAAGCCCTGGAGGGAGGAAGCTAGATGGCTTATTGGATGGAGCCTGGAGTCAGGAAAATCTAATTTCCAACATGGCTTCCGACACTTACTAGTATATAACTTTGGACAAGTCAAGTAAGCCCTATTTGCCTCAGTTCCTCATTTGTTAAATAGGGCACACTAGAGAAGGAAATGATGAACTGTGTCAATATCTTTGTTAAGAAAACTCCATGGGCACAAGTGCAGAATCAAACATGAATGAACAAAAAAAGAACTGAACAAATTCTAAAGTTTAAGATATTATTTCCTTAGGTTCATTGAGATTTACACTCTAAAGGAGTATATGATAAATGCATAAGTAGCTGACACAACATATTAAGTACATTAGAAGCTTCTTACTACCTGTAAAAGCTTGGGTTGGTCACTTTTCCTCTATGGGTTATAGTTTCTTCATCTATAAATGGGGAAATTGGACTGGATCTCTAAAGTACCTTCAAGTTCTAGATCTGTAATCCTATTTTAGGAAAGCTATACTTTATCCAATCTTCCAGAACAGAAAGCCCATCTCATAAAATGTTAATGAGACATTTAACTATTTCCAGTCTCCATCCCTTTTACTAAGAATGAACTTATCTTAATGAATCAGAAAAGATAATTTCATTAACTGATTTGATGGATTGGTACATGCCTATGAGTGACTTTTATAAGACATTGTTAGTTTGAAGGAATGAAGGGTCAGGAGGACTTTGTGAAGGAGACTTCTGCACTGAGGAAACTTTTCTATCTTCCACCCACAACCCATCACACTAACGATTGTGGGGGGAAGATCAGTGGAGAAACAGGCAGAAGTCCAACACAAAAAACTTATTTTATTAGAGGAGCCTGGCTCCCCTTCAACCAAGCAGCCCTCTGATCTTCTTGATCTGAGATGTTATCTTCCACCAGGGCTCTATTTTTATAGAGCTCTATTATTTTATACAGATCTTCTGGAAGATAGGTAGATAGATAAATAGACAGACAGATATAATATATAGTATAAAATTATAATAAAAATAGAATACATTTCATTGGTTATCATATAACGCATAGGCTAAAATATCAGTAGGGTCATAAGATGCAAGGTGGGCAGTGCAGAAAATATTTTCATGTACTAGATGGTCATAAGATGGAGGATGTGTATTCTGCTGATCATGAGATAGATGAGCCATCTCCTAGATTGGGCAAGAGGAGATAATGCACCCCAAGAACATTTGGGGGGAACTTAGGGGCTTTCTGTCATACTAGTATGGAATGATATTGTAGTTACACAAGCAGGCTCCATGTCTAATATGCAAATAATTTCTGTTACATAAGCATGAAGTCTGCAAAAAGTTTACCAGAATCTATATCTTTATACAAACTATGAATTATTTATTCTTATACTTACCATTGGATGATTGACTAAATAAGTATTATTAAATGAATAAGTACTATCAATCATTGCCCCCCATAAAATCATAATGGACTGATTAATACTGATTAGAGTTTGAGTAGGGGTCCCCAATAAATCCGTTTTCTCACCATGGTGTCTAGTACCAACTTGTCCAGAGGAAAACAACAAGGTCAAGGAATAATTAAGGGAGCAGAGATACGTGCTACAGATAGGCATGGATACAGAAAAATAATTACTTGAAAGATGAGCAGCTTCAAGGAACAGGATCCATAACAGTAGAGAAGAGAGCTGGCTAAGAACTCATGAAAAAGTAAGAACTGGCAGTCAAAAGTTGAGCTGTAGAAAAAACAGTGCATCCACTCAAATCTGTGTGATGATTCTAAATTAATATGCATTCTTCCCATAGATGTCATATTTCTGGGTGAATGCACCCTAGTTTTATGGGAGCAATATTTTGTAGCTGCAGTTCTATGTATGCTGTCTTGACTTGTTAATGATAACTATACTAAGAGGATTCTGAGTTTAATGTTAGGAGTGAAGACTCAAAAGGTTACCTCTGGAACCCAAGGTAGCAGTCTCCTTTTGGGGACCAAATCTGCAAGTCTGAGGGTAAGTTGGGGAAGTATTCACTGTGATGCTAAATAAAGACCAAGAGTTATCAACTAAGAAAGTTACCTCTCTTGGAGGACATAGGGCAGGGGGTAAGAATTGAGCATTAGAGTAATAAATAAGGATTCAAGAAGTGAAGAGAGGAAAAGAGGACATTCCAGATAAAGGAATCAACAGTAAGTATAGTTACAAAAACATCAGTCATATTTAGGAGGCAAAAATTAGAGTACATAGAGGAAGAGATAGGGATAAAACGTATGATCATGTCAAATTATTGATGGTAGGCAGAGTAGATTTTTTTTTTTTAATTTTCTTGGTAGACAAATTAAGACAATTGAAGACTCCTAAGTAAAAGAGTGATATGAGCTCTATACATGAAAAAGATCGTCTTGGCAGTAGTAGAAAGGATGGATTGGAGAAGGAAGCAAGTCATAGTTGAATGAATAGAGGATGTTGCAAAATTCCCAGTAGTTGGTAATGGGAAACCTGTACTTGGTAGCAGTAAGAAAAAAAAAATTAGGGAATAAATGTGAAAGATATAGAGAGGGATTCAGTAGGACTTTATAATTAATTGGCTCTGATATAGTTGAGAGAAAAATTAATACCAAGATTAAAGACATGGAAGACAGTATAACCAAGAGAAATGGTATAGTTAAAAGGAGGAAAAGGTTTAGCACAGGCTGAGTTTTAGATGCCATTGGAAGATCCAAATGGAGCTCTCCTATAGGTAGCTGGAAGATCTTTGGATTTCGGAGAAGAAGCCCGACCTAGAGACCTACATTTGGAAGAATGGTAAGATACAGACAATTGAAGCTGTAGGATAAATGAGATTGCCAAGAAAAAAAAATATAGAAAAAAAGAGGGCTAAGGACATATATGGATCTTTAATAAGAAAACCTCAAAATGGGATCATTAAGAGTTGAACATTATTGAAACAATTAAATAGCAACAAAAATGGCTTTCCAGAAAGTAGTTTCAGTAGCATGCTGAGAAGAAGTTAGATTGAAAAAGGTTTAGGAAAGAGTGAATAGTGAGAAAGATGACTTTCAAAGATAACTTTTTTTCTAGAAGTTTAGCAGTAAGAAGAAAAAAGAGAGGCAATAA
This sequence comes from Sminthopsis crassicaudata, assembly GCF_048593235.1. NCBI lineage: Eukaryota > Metazoa > Chordata > Mammalia > Dasyuromorphia > Dasyuridae > Sminthopsis > Sminthopsis crassicaudata. Next base: position 196,824,307 of record NC_133620.1, on the reverse strand, counting down.
TAACTGGATGAAATAGAAGAGTTTAGGAAAGATTTTTTTTAAGGACATATTTTCTAGACAGATAAGTAGAGAAAGGAAGACCCACAGTGCATGAGAGAGAGGGATGCTGCTAAAATAAAGTTCTGGAAAATATTGTTGTTTGTCCTCCATTCTCTAAGACAACCAGTGTCATCAGGAGGGTGATGTCTTGACTTGTAAGTCAATTGAATTTAAGTGAGATAGAGCTGGGTAAAGTCATCAGTCTCATTCTTTCCACAAAGTCATCATTATTGGCACTAAGAAAGGGATTAGTCTTAACAAGAAAAAAAGAAAAGCTCTTTTGAGACCAAAAGAAGAGAGGAGAGAGTATGTAATGATGCTGAGTTTTACAGATTGGAGAAAGGAAGTCAAGGCTGGAAAATCTGTCTCGTAAGGCAAGCAGGAGGTAAACTCATCTGCCACAAAAAATGTGGAATACAGTTGGGAGCAAGAGGAAATATTTGAAACAATCACTGAGAAGGAAATAGAAAACGAGAGAAACTCAGAGAGAAGCTACAAATTAAAGGAAGTTGCTCTTAGTTCCTCAAGCCTCTATTATGTCAAAGAATATGCATTGTAGGCTTGGGGAGAAGATATCACAAAATAAAAAGATATCAGGTAACTGCTGACTCTGGCAGCCTCTCAAAGCTGAGTCTATTTTTTTCCACCAGGAATTGCTAATGAGCCAACTGTTTATTAACGTTTGAATGGTGGCTTGATTGCAAAGAATCTACAGCTAAAATGCAAGATTAATCAAAGGGACAGTGCCCAATTAGCCATTGGGCTTTTGAAATAAAACTATTAACTGATAACTCGAGAGTTTGTGGGAGCATTTTTTTCTTTAGAGTCATTTAAAAATATGTATCAAATGTCAAACTATATGTTTACAAATGTGTTTCTCTCCCTAGCTATTTAATGTACAGGGCTTTTCTGTGGATCTCCTTAGCTGCTCTTGCCTTTCCCTTTGAAATTACCTTCCTTTTATTCTGGACATATCTCATGGGAATATATATATATGTGTGTGTGTGTCTTAATCTACGTATATGCATGTATATTTGTCTCACTCATCAGAATGGCAGCCACCAAATAGCAGGAAATGGTGTTTGTTGTCTTTCTTTTGCATCCCTAATATTTAGTGTAGTGTCTAGCACATACTAAATGATTAATACATGTTGTTTTGTTTGATTGATTACTCTAAAAATCAAATACTCCAATGGAGCATTATCACCAGTTCATAAACAATATCAAGAGATATGAACATGAACATCAATGATCAAGTTATCCAAGGGGTCTCAGAGTCAAGAAGGACTAAATATCTATCATCATCCATAATGTAATCATTATCTTCTTTATTAGAACAATAAGCTTAAGGGCATGAACTATTTTTTTTTAAATTTCTTCTCTATTTCTTTTTTCCCCCTCAATTAACAAGCATTTATTTTCCTTTTCCTACTTCCTCTTCCCAACTAAATATTAAAAAGGGAACACAAAACAAATTCCCATGTTGGCCACATCCAAAAGTGTATGTCTTGTTCAGCATTTTAATTCCATCTCCTTTCTGGTAGGAGGTGGGAACCATGCTTCATCTTGGATCCTCTGGAATCCTAGTTTGCCATTGCATCATAATTCTACCATCTTTCAAGGTTGTTTTTCTTTATAATTTTGTTTTCATATAAATTATTCTCCTAGTGCTCATTTCCTTCTGCATCAGAAGGCCCTCTTCCCTTTATTGAAACAAAACTGGAATATAATTTTAAAAACTTTTAATTTTTATTCAATTCAAATTAGAGACTTAAATACAGTGTCCCAATCACAAGGGATTAGTTACACTGAGAAATGAATAATAGTTTCACATTTGAACAAGGGAAGAATTGGCTTTCTATTCATTGGTGTAAGTTTGTGTTTTTCTCAGGACATGGAATATTGCACATTCGTGAATAGGGAGTATAATTTCCTCTGAGTTCATACATTTCAGAAAATCTTCTTGGCAAAATTTTGATTGTGTTCAATTTTTACAAAAAAAAAAAGTTTATTGGAACACAAAAAAATTATATATATATATATATACACATATGCATATATATACATATACATATATACATATGATCTGCTTTATTCCCCAACACCCAATACTATGGCCCTATATCTTATTTTCCATGATTCTGGCTCCTGCTTAATCATATGTGTCATTAAGATTAAGAACAGATGAGGCTAGACTAAATTTCCTTTTTGACATGAAGACTAGAGTGTAAGATAAGAGAGATTACTAAAGTAGTAGATCAGGGAAATGCTACAGATATAGTTTACTTATTTATTAGCAAAGCATTTAACAAAACCTCTCACACTATTCTTATGGAACAGATAACCACACCCTGCTGAACAGAAATCTTTCAGATTTGGAATTCCCACCCTGGGACTTCCAGAATTTAATTGATGAGGGACAGCTAACCACACTTCCCTTTACTTCAACAAAGTCTTTTTACAGACCTTGCTTCTAGTTATCTTATCTAACTCCCAGCAACCAATTTCACCCAGTTCTGGAACCATAATTACATCAATAATGCCATGGCTACTAAAAAAAGGTTTGTTATTCTATTGCTTCACACAATAGTTTCACTCAAAATCCCTAAAAATTTTCAAACAAAATAAGCCTTCTAAAGCAATTCTTCTTTATATCTGCATGTATCAGAATGGAAGATCTTTGAAGAGAAGGACTGTTTTTGCTTTTGTTTTGTATTTCCTACACTTAGCTTACTCCTTAGCATGCAGTAAGCCCTTAATAATTTTTTTGTTTTTTTAATCATTCATTCATTAATGACTTTTGGAGGACATCTATTTATATAATCAATTATATGGTACATTAAGGTTTTTTTTTTAGCTAATATGCTAGTATTATTTTGATAGTCTTTCTGTTATCAAACTAGCCTTATTTGCCTGAAATAAAGCCTTCTTACTTAGATGAATATTTAAGTATTAATAGTCTATTGATTCTTATCTATAGTATTTTTGCATCTAGATTTAATAGAAAAATTATCATTTTTATGTTATCTTTGGTTTTAAAAATAAATGCCACTTTCTTTATTTATGAACAATTTAGGTAATAAGGCTGAAAAAGATTAAAATGAAAGAATTCCACAATAATTTCATCTAAACAAAGTAGGGTTTTTTTGTTTGCTTTGAAAGAAAAAAGGGTAATTCTACAATGTTTTTATTTTGTACTTCAGTATTAGTCTCTTTAAATTATTCATTTCCTTTTGTGTCAGTCTTAGCAATTTTTAATTGTGTAGATAGATAATCTATTTCAAATTCTCCCATGTTAGAACATAACCGTTGTCAAATCTCTTAATTTTTTTAATTTCTTTTGTTTTTGTCATGATCTCTCCTTTTCTATCATAATCTTGCTAATTTATGTTTTCTCTTTTTAAAAAGTAAATTTACTAATGGTTTGTCAAATTAATCAGGCTTTTCAAAAAAGCAACCCCCACATATCAGTTTTTTTTTTAATTTTCTATTCTATTTTTACTTTTATCTTTATATTCTTTCCTTTTAAAAAATGTGGGTTTTTTTGGTCTATTCCTTGTTCCTTTTCTAATGCCTTTAGATATAGACTTAACTCCTTTATTTTCTTTTTTTAAAATTGGTTAGTGTGTGTGTGTGTGTGTGTGTGTGTGTGTGAGAGAGAGAGAGAGAGAGAGAGAGAGAGAGAGAGAGAGAGAGAGAGAGAAAGAGAGACAGACACAGACAGACAGACAGACAGACAGACAATTGGAGTTTAGTGACTTACCTAGGATCACATAACTAATAAGTGTCAAGTGTCTAATGCTAGATTGAAATACATGTCTTTCTGACTCCAGAACTAGTGTTCTATCCACTGCACCCCAATTCACTTTTTTTCTCTTTTTTATTTAATGTAAGCACTCAGTAATATTTATTTGCCTCAGAATAATTTTGGCTATATCCTAGAGGGTTTTTTTTTCCTTTTTTGCAATGATTTATCTATTTTATTTTTCTTCTTTTTATTTTTAATAGCTTTTCATTTTTCCAAATACATACAAAAATAGCTCCCAACATTTACCTTTGCAAAATCTTCTATTCCAAATTTTACTCTCTTCCTCTTCCTCCCTCCTTCTGATAGACAGCAAGCACTCCAATATGAGTTAAACATGTACAGTTCTTCTAAATATATTACCATATTTCTCATGCTGTGCAAGAAAAAACAGATCAAAAGAAGCAAAAAAACATGAAAAAGAAAAAAACAAACAACCCCCCCCCAAAAAAGGTGAAAATACTATACTTTAATCCCCATTCAATCTCCATAGTTCTTTCTCTGGTTGCAGATGGCACTCTCCATCACAAGTCTATTGGAATTGCTTTGAATCACCTCACTGTTGAAAAGAGCCATGCCCATCACAGTTGGTCATCACATAATCTTGTGGTTGTAGTGTATAGTGTTCTCTTAGTTCTACTCACTGCACTTAGTATCAGTTCAGGCAAATCTCTCCAGGCCTTTCTGAAATCACCTTGCTGACCATTTCGTATAGAGCAATAATATTCCATAACATTCAAAAACCATAACTTATTCAGCCGTTTTCTAATTGAGGGGAATTCATTTAGTTTCCTGTTCCTTGTCACTACAAAAAGGGCTGTAAACATTTTTTGCACATATGAGTCCTTTTCCCTTTTTTATGATTTCTTTGGGATGTAGGCTCAGTAGAGACACTGATAAATTAAAGGATATGCATAGTTTGATAGCCTTTTGGTCATAGTTCCAAATTGTTCTCCAGAATGGTTGGATCAGTCCACAACTCCACCAACAATGTTATTAATGTCCCAATTTTCCCACATTCCCTCCAACATTTATCACTATCTTTTCCTTAGTCAATCTCAGTCATCTTAGCCAATTCAAAAGGTGTGAAGTGGCACCTCAGTATTGTCTTAATTTGTATTTCCCTAATCAATAGTGTTTTAGAGCATTTTTTCATGGTTTTAATTTTTTCATCTGAAAAATTGTCTGTTCGTATCTTTTGACCATTTATCAATTGGGGAATGGCTTGCATTCTTATAAATGTGAGTCAATTCTCTATATATTTCAGAAATGAAGCCTTTATCAGAACCCTTGGATGTAAATTTTTTCCCCCAGCTTTTGGTTTTCTTTTCTTCTAATCTTAGCTTCATTGGTTTTGTTTGTACAATTTTTTTTAATTTAATGTAATTAAATTTATCCATTTTGCATTTCATAATGTTTTAATTATGGCCATAATGGCCTTAAATTTCTCCCTTCTCCACAGATCTGAGAGGTGGACTATTCATTGTTCTTCTAATAAGCTTGTAATATCACCCTATATGTCTAAATCATGAAGCCATTTCAATCTTTTCTTGGTATATGGTGTTAGATGTTGCTTGGTGCTTAGTTTCTGTCATAATGTTTTCTAGTTTTCCCAGCAATTTTTGTCAAATAGTGAGTTTTTATCCCAGAAGCAGGAGTCTTTGGGTTTATCAAACACTAGATTGCTATAGTCATTGTCTATTGTGTCTTCTGTTCCTAAACTATTCCACTATTCCACTACTCTATTTCCTAACCAATACCAAATGGTTTTGATAATCACTGCTTTATGAGAAAGTTTTAGGTATAGTACAACTAGGTCCCCTTCCTTTGCATTTTTCCCCCATTAATTCCCTTGAAATTCTTTACCTTTTGTTCTTCCAGATGAATTTTGTTATTATTTTTTCTAGCTGTATAACATAATTTCTTGGTATGGCACTGAATACATAGATTAATTTAGGTAGAATTGTCATTTTTATCACAGTAAATAGCCTATCCACGAGTACTTGATATTTTTCCAGTTGTTTAGATCTAACTTTGTGTGAAAAATTTTTGTAATTGTGTTCATATAGTTCCTGGCTTTGTCTTGGTAGGTAGACTTCCAAATATTTTATATTATCTATAGTAATTTTAAATGGAATTTCTCTTTCTATCTCTTGCTGCTGCATTTTGTTAGTAACATATGGAAAAGCTAATGATTTATGTGGATTTATTTGTGTCCTGCACTTAGCTAAAGTTGCTCATTGTTTCTAATAGTTTTCAAATTGATTTTTCTAGGATTCTCTAAGAATATCATTATGTCATCTGCAAAGAGTGATTCTTTTGTTTCCTCATTACCTATTCTAATTCCTTCAACTTCTTTTTCTTCTCTTTTTGCTAAAGCTAATGGGTCTATACAATATTGAATAGTAATGGTGATAGTGGGTAACCTTGTTTCACCCCTGTACCCCTGATATCATTAAGAATGCTTCTAGTTTATTCCTGTTACATATAATATTTGTTGATGGTTTTAGATTGATGCTATCTATCATTTTAAGGAAAACTTCATTTAATCCTTTGGTATCTAATGTTTTTAATAGAAATGGGTATTTTATCAAATACTTTTTCTGCATCTATTGATATACTAATATGATTTCTGTTAGTTGATTATTGATATGGTCAAGTATACTGATAGTTTTCCTGATATTGAACCAGCTATGCATTCCTGGTATAAATCCTACTTGGTCATAGTGTATTATCCTGGTGATAAGTTGCTATAATCTCTTTGCTAATATTTTATTTAATATTTTTGCATCCATATTCATTAGGGAAGTTGGCCTTTCTCTGTTTTGGCCCTTGTAGTTTAGGCATCACCACTATATCTGTATCATAAAAGGAGTTTGGTAGGATTCCTCCTTCTCCTACCAAATGGTTTATACAGTATTGGAATTCATTGTTCTTTAAATCCTTGATAGAATTCACTTGTAATCTATCTGGCTCTGAAATTTTTTTCTTAGGGAGTTCACTAATGGCTTGTTTTTCTAAAATGGTACTATTTAAGTAACTTATTTTTTCTTCTGTTAATCTGGGTAATCTATATTTTTGTAAGTATTCATTCAATTTACTTAGATTATCAATTTTATTGGCATAAAATTAAGCAAAATTAACTACTAATTATTGCTTTAATTTTATCTTCACTTCTGAGAAAAAAGGTATATTCCTTTCTATCCCCTTTCGATTGTCTACAAAGGTCTATCATGATTAACTTTTCTAAAATTCTATTCACCTCCTTAATTTTTTTCTTGTTTATTTTATGGTTATATTTATCCAGTTCTGAAAGAGGGAGGTTGAAATCCCCCACTAGTGTAGTTTTGTTGTCTATTTCTTTTTGTAACTCACTTAACTTTTCCTGTAAGAATTTGGATGTTATTCCACCTGGTGCAAATGTGTTTAGTATTGATATTTCTTCATTACCTATGGTACCCTTTAGCAAAATGTAGTTTCCTTTCTTATCTCTTTTAATTAGATCTATTTTTGCTTTTGCTTGATCTGAGGTTAGGATTGCTACCCCTGCTTTTTTACTTCAGTAGAAGTATAATAGATTCTGCTCCAGTCTTTTACCTTTACTTTCTGTTTCAAATGTGTTTCTTGTAAACGAATTATGGCTTTTAATATAGTCTACTATCCACTTCTGTTTTATGAGAGAGTCCATCCCATTCACATTCACAATTAAGATTACTGTGTATTTTCAATCATCTTGTTTTTCCCAAGTTATACTTTTCCTTTTCTTTTCACTTTTTCTCTTCTCACCAGTGTTTTGCTTCTGACCATCATCTCCCTCAATCTGCCCTCTCTTTTTTCAGCTCCCCCTTTCTTGTCCCTTTCCTCTTTACTTCTGCCTTCCCTCCTATTAGCTTTTTCCTTTTCTTTTTCCTTTCCCCTCCTACTACTCTACAGGATGAGACAAATTTCTATACCAAACTAAGAACATATGTTATTCCCTCTCTGAGTCAAATCAAATGATATTAAAGTTCAAACAATGCTCATCCCCCTCTCTTCTTTTCCTCAACTGTATAAGGTCTTTTGTACCTCTTCATGTGATGTAATTAACCTCATTTTACCTCTCCTTTCCTCTTCTCCTAGTACAATTCCTTTTCACTCCAATTTCTTTTTTTATAGTATCACATTAAAATCAACTTAATTCTCTAAACCCTCTAAGTATACCCTTTCTAACTACCCTGACAAAGATACAGTTCTCAAGAGTTATACATATCATCCTCCCATGTAGGAATGTAAACATTTTTACCTTTAAAAACATAGTTTTTTTTCTTCCCTTTACCTTTTTATACTTCTCTTGAGTCTTGTATTTGGAGATCAAATTCTCTATTCAACTCTGATCTTTTCATTAGGAATAATTGAAAATCCTCTATATTTCTCCTTTATTTTCTTCTGAAAAGATAATTTTGCCGGATAGTTGATTCTTGGTTGTAGTCCTAGCTCCTTTGCCTTTTGAAATATCATATTCCAGGCCCTATGATCCTTTAATGTGGAAGCTGTTAGGTAATGTTGGATAATCCTGATTGTGGCTCTTTGATATTGGAATTTTTTTTTTTTTTTTTTTTTTTTTTCTGGCTGCTTGCAGTATTTTCTCCTTGATCTGATCATTTGGAATTTAGCTATAATATACTTTGGAGTTTTCATTTTGGAGAGCTCTTTTAGGAGGGATTCAGTAGATTCACTCAATAACTATTTTGCCCTCTAGGATATCAGGATAGTTTACCTTGATGATTTCTTGAAAGATGTTGTCTAGGCTTTTTTTTTTTTTTTTTTTTTTTTTTTAATCAAGGCTTTCAGATAGTCTAATAATTCTTAAATTCTTTCTCCTGGATCTATTTTCCAGGTCAGTTGTTTTTCTAATGAGGTATCTTGTAGTTTCTTCTGTTTTTTCATTTTTTTTTTTTAAATTTTGTTTGACTGATTCTTGACATCTCATTGAATCACTCAATTCCATTTTTCCAATTCTAATGTTTAATTAATTATTTTCTTCAGGTTTTTTTCATCTTTTTTTGCATTTGGCCAATTGTACTTTTAAAAGACTTGTTTTGTTCAGTGGATTTTTTTTTTCTGGTTCATCAATTCTATTTTTAAAGAGTTGTTTTCTTTTTACATTTTGTTAAATTTCTTTTTAAAGAAATTTTCTTCAGTAGATTTCCATTTTACCAAGTTTATTTTTTAAGGAGTTGTTCTCTTCATTCAATTTCTGTGCTTTCTTTTCCAAGATGTTGACTTTTCCCAAAAACTTTTATAACTCTCCTGCAAAACTCTCATTTCTTTTCCCCGTTTTTCTTCTATCTCTCTTTTAAGATTCTTTTTGAAATGGAGAGCCTTTTTGAACTGGAGACTAATTCACATCCCACTTTGAGACTTCACCTAGAGGCATTTTTCCTTTGCTATCCTCTTCTGGGTTTGTGTTCTGATCTTTCCTGTCTCCATAATAACTCTCTATGCTCAGAGTTCTTTTTGCTTTTTTGATCATTTTTAAACCGTGAGATCTGCTCTTAGGACAGAAGGGAGATTGTCTGGAGCTTTTTCCTGGAGAGCTACAGGGGCTTCTCACTATTTGCACTGCGAGGGACAGCTAGGTGTCGAAGTAGATAGAGCATCAGTCCTTTAGTCAGGAGGACCTGAGTTCAAATTCAACTTTAGATACTCTCCACTTACTAGCTGTATGACCCTGAACAAATCACTTAACCCCAATTGCCTCATAAAAAACTGCACTGGGGTTAGTGCTACAGGTTTTCCCACTGCAGTTTAACAGCTGAATGGCCAAGAACTATCTGTTATCTTGGGGTTCAAAGGTTCACAATTTGCTTTGAACCAGGAAAGAGTAATTAATGTTGCTGTGTTTTGGCTAAGGGCTTCCTACTAGATTCCCTGCACTAGGCCTGTGTTGGGCCACGTTCCTCCCTGCCCAATTAAGATAGACATTTCCTGAAGTCCTTTCAAGATATCTTAAGCTAGAAAATTATTACACTCTGAATGTTTGAGAGTTCTGTCACTCCAACATCCATTCAGAGGCTTGATCTGGTATTGATTCTGAGGAAAGCTGTGAAGAGCTCAGGCAATGAACTATGTACTCACCACCATCTTGGCTCCATCTCATCCTAGAGATTTTAAAACATAATATTGTAACTATTGTCTTTTAAATACTCTGTAATGTTTTCTCTCATTTCTTCTCTACTACAGCTGTTGTTGAACAGATTATTTTTAGGTTTCCAAGTAATTTTGTAACTTTAGAAAATATGACTATTGTTGAATATAATTTTATTACTGAACCTGAAAGGAAGTGGAGTGGCTAGAGAGAGTTGCTGTTAATTCCAGGAAGATCCAGTTTTAAGTTTTAACTCATATAAAATGACTATGTGATGTAAGCTGTAGAACAAGTGCTTAGAGATACAAAGGTAGAGATATTTTCTTTACCTGGATGTCCCTTATGTAATGAAATCATAGGCTTGCCTATTCTTTATGATCCAATAGTACGATAAGTATAATTTCTAACTTTCTGAATTTATGTAATTTTTCTATAACTAAGTTTGGTAAATTAAGAGAGTTTTATTCCAACTAGTCTCAAGGATATCTGGAATTTGTGTCCTTGTATTGGACAACTAGATGGTACAGTGGATAGAGTGCTAGGCCTTGGAGTCAGGAAAAATAAACTTTAGGAATTCAAATCTCATTTCAGACACTTACTAGTTATATGGCCCTGGGCAAGCCACTTAACCCTGTTTGCCTCAGTTTCCTCAACTATAAAATTAACTGGACAAAAAAATGGTAAACTAATACAATACTTCAGCAAAGTTCCAAATGGGCCATGAAAAGTCAGATATGACTGAATAACAAACAACAATTAGGACTATTAGTTAACCTTATACAAAGTCAGACTTTGTAATTTGTATATAGACATCTGAGACCAATGGATTTTATTACCAATTTTCCTCAGTGAATTTCTGGCCCTTGACACTGATTTTTTGTATATTGTACATTCTTCACTTTGTGATGCCCAACTTGCCAGAAATATTTGGGCAGTTTCTTTCTTTCCTATTTCAGATTAAAACACCTTTGACCATTTGTCAATTGGAGAATGGCTCTTATAAATTTGAGTCAAAAATCTCCATATATTTTAGAAATGAGGCCTTTATCAGAACCCTTGGATGTAAAAATTTTTCCCCTAGTTTTCTGTTCCCCTTCTAATCTTGTCTGCATTGGTTTTGTTTGTACAAAATCTTTTTAATTTAATCAAATTAATCCATCTTGCATTTAATATGTTTTCTAGGTTTTTTTAGCCACATGAATCCATTTTGACCTCTTAATATGGCATATTAGATGTTGATCAATGCCTAGTTTCTGCCATACTATTTTCCTATTTTCCCAGCAATTTCTGTCAAATAGTGAGTTCTTATTCCAGAAGCAGAAGTCTTTGTATTTATTAAATGGTAGATTACCATAGTCATTGACTATTATGTCTTGTGAATCTAACCTATTCCACTGATCAATTATTTCTTAGCCAGTACTAAATGGTTTCAATGATTACTACTTTATAATTTTAGGTCTGGTACAGGTAGGTCACCTTCATTTGCATTTTTTCATTAATTGTCTTGAAATTCTTGACCTTTTCTTCTAAATGAATATTTTATTTCTTGGCAATTTGATTTGTATAGCACTAAATAAATAAATTTAAATGAAATGGTTATTTTTATTGCATTAGCTCAGCCTATCCATGAGCACTAGCTATTCTTCCAGTTATTTACATCTAACTTTGGGTGGAAAGTGTTTTGTAATTTGTGTTCATATAGTTCCTGTCTTTGTTTGATAGAAAGACTCCCAAATAATATATCTAGTTATTTTAAATGTAATTTCTCTTGTTGCTGGATTTTGTTGCAACATAACCACAGACCTTCTTTTAACAAAGCAAACTATGTAAGATAACAGTATAACAAAATTTGACACCCAAAGACTTTCCCTTTATTGAGATTGGTGGTATTTATATTCTTCCCAGAACCAAAATTTCTCATGCAATGACCTGAGTTCTACCTTTTAGTGATGCTCTTTTATATTATTGTAGTTTTTGTGTACATTATTTTCTAGTTCTTCTGCATCACTCCTCATATTCCTAATGAATTCCTCACTTATTCTTTACAAAATATTTCATTTATATATAACTTCTCCCATGCACACTCATATGGCTTTTTTTTTTTTGCTATGATAGAAAAAATAAGAGAAACAAAACTGCTCCAACAAATATGCATAATCAAACCAAATTATCATTATTGGCCATGTCCAGTAATGTATGTCTTGTTCTGCACATTTAGCATATTTCTGTCAGGAGATAGCTCATCATCAATCCTCTGAACTCATGTATGGATCAGAGTTCTTAAGTTTTTCAAAATTGTTCATTTTTGCAATGTTGTAATTGTATAAATTGTTCTCTGGACTCTATCAATTCACGTTGTATTAGTTCATACAAGTTTCATCATTTCTAAGAGCACAGAAATATTCAGTGGCATTCACATATTATCATTTGTTCAGTCAATTCATACCCCCTTGACTTCCAGGGTTATTTTTGCCACCACAATAAGAAGTCCTATAAATGTTTTTGACATATGAGTCCCTTTTCTCTTTTAGTTCTTTAGGGTATAGACCTAGTGATGATATTGTCAGTTCAAGTTGTTTTCTACAATGATTGGACCAATTAATTTATAGCTCTACTATACTCATATGTGCACAATACTAATATGTGCCTGTGTTCCTACCTCCAACACTCCAGCACCTCCAACAATAACTGAATGTTTTTTATTTGTTTTTCTGACCACCTTTGCCAATTTGATCAACCTCTTTTTCCAAGTTTCCCATTTCAAATTAAAATTCAACAACTATCAATCACGTATCTGACAGAGATAAATTCAATATAGACTTATTTTTAATCAGTTTACAATCTAAAAGTGAGGGTAAACATGAGACAGAGTAGTGTAATGTAAAGGACTCTTATCTATAGTCAAAACATTTGCATTTAATTATTGATTATTTGCTGTGAGGGAAAAAAAAACAATCTCACTAGAAGTGTTTCTCATCAGTAAAATGAGTTAAATCTATGATTCTAAATACACAAATGACTATGACATAAGAAGAAGTGAAATGTATAAAGGAGAGGTGAAGAAAGTACTTGATAAATCTGTGGAAGGAAAAAAAACATTTTTATTTGGAAGTAGTGAGAGGAAAGGTGGAGGAAGTTACAGAAGACTTTAGGGATGAAATGACTCCTGAATTCAGCCTTAGAGGAAGAGGCCAGGCAATTAAGAGCTAGAAATGAATACTAAATGAAAATATAATTGAGATCAAATACAATTTTTGTTGGTCCCAAATTGTTGATGTTAAACACATTTCTCTCCCTTAAATTAAGAGTAAAACACATTTCTTTTCTAAGAAGAAAAAGTAAACTAAATGCAGAATGTTACATGTCCTATTTTTCACAATCCCTATATGAGTTTTGCTTAACTTTTTTTTTTCCCCAGGCAAAAACTTATGTGGGAGGAGGTAGTGGGATGGGATGCCTTGTGTCAAAACAAAATATATTAATAAATTTTAAAGAATAAGGTGATGACCCATCTAAGTCCTTTGTCCCACTCCACCCCAACAAAACCTTACAAATTCTAAGGCAACAGAAATTGTTAAACATATTTATTATAGCTATCATACTTATTTTAGATACATCACATTTATGATACAATTGTCTTTTCTAATATGGCACACATACAATTCATTGTAATACTGAAGTTCCTTGATTTATCTCTTTTTATTAAAACATACATATCGGGGCAGCTAGGTGGCACAGTGGATAGAGTACCAGCCCTGAAGTTCAACTTGAACAACCTGAATTCCAATCTGGTCTCAGACACTTAACACTTTCTTGCTATGTGACCCTGGATAAGTCACTTAACCCCAATTGCCTCAGAAAAAAGAAACAAGAAAAAAACAACAACAAACAACAACAACAACAACAACAAACCATATATGTGACTGGCAGTATGGTATGGTGAGATTAATGTGTCCTTAGGCAAAGTCTTTCTTATCCCTTTGGGCCTAATTTTTTCATCTGTAAAATGAGGGGGTTATTAGTTCAATTAATCTCTAAAGTTCATTGCAATTCTTAAATTCTATAACAGAGCATAATTTTATTATGTTCTTAAAGACATTTGCTGTTATTCTATCTCTGCTCTTCTGACATACTGTTCCTCATGTATGATCCTTGACCTGGAAAAGGACTATCAATTTTAAAGTTATTCCTAGGGAAAATGGATTAAAGGATGCTGGAATAGAAGGGATCTTTGAGGTGATCTTGTGAAAGTTTCTGTTTACAGAAAGAAATTAAGTATTTGTCTAAGGTCATACAGGTAGTATTTGCTATTTAGCAGAGCCAGAATTTGAATCCAGCTTCTCTGTTTACCCAACATTGTTTCATGTAATTTTAGGAAGAAGTATGTTGGCTATATGATATTACAAAAACATTGGTTCTTAGAATTAAGTTATTAAATTGAGATCAGATTCAGTAGAAATAAGTTACTAAACAGAGATCAGATTCAACTACAGTGATAGTGCATAATATTTCAGTTTTACATATAATTTTTATCTTTAAATTAAAATGTTAACCCAAAATTTAAATACCTTTTATTTTCAGTTGGAATACAAATAGCTAATATTCAAAAAAGACTCTGAAAAGTCAACAAAGTACATTATGAAATTAAAACCTGGAAAATGGTATTTTTTAAAAAATCAAAAGCAGTACTGAAATTTTCTTTAGGTAATTTATTTTTAAACCTACCACATTAACACAATTTAATATATCTTAGAAGCACATATGTATATTATGTTTCCAGAACGTAGAACTATGAAATGATTATACAATAATTAAATATTTAAACAGGATTATTTCTGGTTTGTTGCAATTGCCATTTCTAAACTCACATGAGTCAGTCAAAAGAAAAATGAAGGCTTCTCTTTCATTTTTAAAGTGCTTATTTACCATATCCAAAAGTAATGACTTTCATGACTGCTTAGCTCGGAAGCCACTACTTAGAGTATCAAAGCTGTCATTCTCTAACTTTGGACATGTAAATTGGTTTTATTAGGATTAATAAAAGATGCTTTCAGCAGCATTCAATCATATGATTCTTCAAATCAAGATAATGCTATTAGGAACAGCATGGAAGGTGGCAGCTGAACAAATCCAGAAAGTTTAGGAATGGAGCCCAGGAAAAAATAAATACTTGTTTTCTATTCAACAGCCAAGAATCAACCTTCTCTCATATACCACACATATAACTTAGACATGAAAATGAAGTTTCTTACTGTTTTATCAAAAATGAATTTCTATGAAGAACAAATATGTTCATATTTTCTTAAGTTAAACAATAGCAAAAATTTTTAAAAAGCATTAATAAAATACTCTGACTCTAAAAACCTGAGAATGGCTGCCAAATACTAATACTGAACTATTTTTTTTAATTAAACTGAACATTAGAAAATAGGATTAAAATTAAACTTGGTGAGAATTTCTAACTTCATTTCAATCACATCATATGCATTTAAACAGAATTATGAAAATTAAAGTATTATGTTAATATACTACTTGTTTTGAGTCATTGAGTTTTGTGCCATCAAGCATTAGTAGCTTAATAACAGAGTAAATTAAATATTCCTACTGAGTCATTAAAGTGGCTTGAATTTCCCTTGTCTTATTCCCTTGTCCTCTCCAAATCCCACACATATATCTATTAGTCTGGATGTAAAGCTACAATTTTTAGAATATAATAATTATGGTTTTATTTGAATTAATGCTGTAATAAATCAATAAGGTGACAGGCAGTAAAATTAGATTAAAAATACAGATGCCTTATAGCAAAGAACATCTTTTTGCCCTGTGTTATTAAAACTTAAATTACAGTAGTTGGGCAATACCAATTTGTTTTAAAACAAAGACAAAAACACAACATTAATACTATTTTTAAAAGGCAATTAAGAACAAGGCAATTACCATAAATCTTTTCTTTGATTTACATACTAATATGACTTATTGTCTTTTATAAATTATTGGAAAAGTTTAAAGTTAAGAAGTTTCAAAAATTTCTTTAATAAAAATAGAAATTTTAATTAAATATTGTGTGCAGATGTTCAAGAAATTAGATATATCTTAATAAATGTTGAATAGTACTACAGTGGAGGGTACTTAAAGCTTTTGCTGAATTCCATTACAGCAAATGTGAAATAGTGGGAATACTTATTCTTCTTAGTGCTTAACTGAAGGAATTCTTACCCCTTATATTAAAAGAGAGCATATTTCCTTCTCTAAATCTTGGATGCAAATCATTAAGATCAACAATTAAAAGATTTGCTAATTATAAATCAAATATCTAGATTTTAAAATTGTTTTCCTGTTTGAGATATTTGGCTTATAAAAGGTTAAGTAGGAACCATCTGCCTTTAAACAAAGACTACTTTTTACATTTTATTTATGTTACTTTACAAAAACATTGTAAGGTAGATAACTATTGCTACACATGGCAAATACAAAAATCTTAACCCAAAAAAGAGACTCCAAAATAAATACCAAAAACTATGGGAAGAGTTTAATCTCATTTTAAAATGAGCTTAAAATACCCAGATAGCTCCACAGTCAAGAATTTGACCTATTAGAACTTTTAGCTAATTCATTTGGCAGTCAATAATAGTTCAGAAATGGTTCAACAGTCAATAATGATTCAAACATACATGGACTTGTTATCTTCTTTCTGTGTGGGTTGTTTCCTTTACCACTTACTCATGGGATATAATTTCAGTTCAACTTTTTTTTGGCTTTAGTTTGAATTTTCTTGAAAGGTAACGAAGCTGGTACTGGACTTAAGACGCTTAGCTAAAAGAATGAAAAAATAAAAGTTAAATTAAAGTCTATTCAATCTGATTACCAAGTACATTTAAGAAAATGTCTGTATTTTAAATTGGAATGCATATACTGCAAGTTCAAAAATGCATAATGAATCTAATTTCTTCATCCTCATAAACTTCTAAAAGCATTTAACTGCCAATGGCTTGCTAGAAACAAAAAACCAAGACAAATAAAAACAAAAAATGAATCAATCAGACACAATTTCTGTCTTCATAGATAATACAATGAAAGACAGTCATACCAACATCACCAACTACTTCAAAACTCATAGAACTGCTATTTCATTTCATGGATACTTCTTCCATGCAGAATGCTCATCTTTCCAATCTATGTCTTCTCTAACTTCATTTCTGCTAATAAATTCTTCCCAAAGGTCTACCAAATGTGCAAAGTGTCTCTTCCTAGAACTCCTAACATTACATATATACTAAGCCATCAGTCTATGTATCCCTTGCTCTCTCTGACTTGTCCACCTTTTTTTTTTATACATCTCTATTAATACTATTAAAAATAATACTATTAAATAGTATTTTTATATGTCTTTTGCATATATTCTTAACTAATAATGCTGTGACCTATTCACTCCTATCCTATCTCTCCATGGATCTTCCTTTAACAGGCTAACTGATTTCTTGAACTCCTTGGATTTGTACCCATATAATATCATCAGATCAAAAACATTTCTTTTTCAAAAAAAAACTTTAGAACAATTGAAAAGTGCTTGAACAAGTTGCTCAATACTCTCTTCCTCCTATTTAATTCTGGGCTCATCTGCAATTATCTCACCAAAATGTATTAATGGATAACTCTGTATAGTTCATCCAACTATTGTGGATTTAGGCTTTCAAAATCTTTGAAGTAATTAGGGATCTCATTTAGAAAGTTCTACAATGTTAAGTGTTTAATGTCATCAATCCAGTTCAGCTATAAACATGAGCATCTAGAAGTCTAAATCATTGAAAGGAAATCACTCTTCCATCCGGACTCTGTGTTGATATCATCTATGACTACTATGACATCTTTAATGAGTATCTATCTCATTTTATGCCCTGTTTGGCATTAATAAAAATAATTAACCAACGTTTTCTCTGGTACCAGTCACTATGTATCAGGTACTGTATTCAATACTAGAACACACAAAAAAAGCAAAAGAGAGTCCCTATTCTCAAGGAGCTCACTTGTCTAATGGGGAAGACAACCTGTAAACAATTATATACAAACTATATACAGGATAAAATGGAAATAATTATTAGAAGAAAAACATTCAAATTAAGGCAGATCAGAAATAGTTCCCTATAGAAGGTAGGATTTTAGTTGGTATTTGAAGGAAGCCAGAGAAGCCAAAAGGAAGAAACAAGGGGGGAAATTTTTCCAGGGATGAGGGGTAGCCAATAAAAATATAGAGTTGAAAGGACTTTTTTCTTAGAACAGCAAGAATGCCAGTATCAGTTAATTACAAATATGTGGAAGAATACAAAATTTTAAGAAGACTAGAAAGGTTGGGGAAAAAAAGAGGGCTTGAAAAATCAAAGAAATCTTGTAAGATGCTAATATATAGGTGTATATACATATATACATATATACATACACACACATATATACATTAAGATTTATGTATTTTGTATATGCATATAAATGAGAGACAGAGTAGAAGGCTACATTTTGCTTCATTGAATTGAATGCTTATTTAGTCAATAAATAGTAAATACAATTGGATTTTATATAGTCTACATCTTTTAGTCAATGGAATGACTATAAAAACAGGATCTACAATAGAATGCCATTTGTGAAAGTCTGCTTATTTGTTTGCTCCTTTCTTCTATTTTTATCAAGGATGTCCTGGACTCATATGTAAATTAGTTAGAAAAAAAGATTTTGCAAAGAAGAAAGTTGGCATATGGGTCAAAAGTTATTCACATCTTCTCAAATTTTTTTTGATACTAATATGTGCTTATTTTTCCAAATAAGTATGTTTTTCAAATATTTCTCAGTGCCTCAATGCCCATAAAATTCTGTCATCTCTAACACAGAACTAAATTGTTATATTCAACCTTATTCTAGGCTTTTTCCATATTTGAGAAAATATAACACAAATATCTAGAAAAGAAAATACATAGCATATTGCAAAAGAGATTAAATGTACTTGCTTCACTGTAATTAATGAAAAAAAATTGCTGTAGAAATTATGGAAGATATTTTCCATTTATCAGCCACTGTCCTCCTTTTAATGCTCAAATGCTCTTGAGAATGTCTAGATTAACTGGAATTTGTATAAAGCTTTCTGTAAACTTACTGCTTCTCACAATTTTATGAAGGAACACCACTCATAATCTTTCCCATCCTTCCTTATATAATTTTGTCAATAAGTTATGGTGGAAAATAGGTATGGCCCTTGGTTGTCATATCTCTAGTAGACCAGGAAATCAACTAGCTGAAGTGATTTTTCTTTCTTCAATAAAGTGCCTACTTTTATAGGATCATAAACCTAAAATTTGAACAAGAACTCAGAAATCCATCTAGATATTAGACCCCTGAGGAAAATAGTGATGGTCTAGGTTAGTACGCTCTTCTTTAGACATTTCCCATTTTTTACATTAATAAATTACTTAAGTAGTTCTTTTCATTTCTTACTCTTTCATCTAATGTGGTGTTGGTTTTAACTTGTGATAATAAGCCAGTGCTTTAATGGTACCTGAAGAACTGATTCAGAAATGATTGCTAGCTACACAGGCAACGAATCAATTCTTTCAAGATATAGTCAATTTTATTTTTGTGAGTTTTTTGGTGATTCCCATGTCCAATACCCCTCCCAACAAGTCCATTCTTTTGATATTTTAAGTTGATGGCTCTTTTCAAATTAAAACATGATGATTTATCTTGAAATCATGGAAAGAGTACTCCACTTAAGAATAAAAAAAAAAACAAAAAACACCTATCTTTAATTCCATCTTTGACACTTACTGGCTATGTGACTTAGCCTCTCTATACTTCAGTTTCTTCCTCTCTAAAACAGATAATAATCCTAGGTACCTATCTCACAGGACTGTTGTAAAGATCAAAAAAAAAATAATAAGTAGAGTGTTGTGCAAATTGTAAAGTACTAAATATAAATTGAGTAGGTCTAAAACAAGATCTGTGTATATATGAACCCTTCTGGTGGTCTGAGGAAGTCTAAAGACATTTTCAGACAGTTTTTAAATGAATAAAATAAAATGAGAGATCACCAAGGAAACAAATAATATTTAAATAGCTATCAAAATTCTGAAAAAAAATTCGTGGACCTGAGTCAAGAATCTTATACCCCTCACAAAACTGCCAAACCATGCTACCTGAAACCTCTTAATTGCCACATCTAATGGCCTTTTCTTACCTTATCCTTTTTGACCTCTATGAAGTTTTTGAAAATGTCAATCACCCTCTTCTCTTTGATAGGTTTTCATGATAATGTTTTCTCCTGGTTCTCTTCCTATCTCTCTGATTGGTCTTTTTTTTATCTCTTTTGCTGGGTCTTCATTCATATCACTCCCATTAATAATTGTTTTTTCTTCTTTTATATTATTGATCCCAATAGCTCCCAGGAGTTCAAATATATTCCCTATGCAGATAACTAACAGATCTACTTGTCCACTCCTAACCTCTCTTCAACCTTTTAGTATTCCCTCTCCAACTGCCTTTTTGGAAATTCAGAAATGGATATCCCAGTCATCTTAAATTCAACATGTTCAAAAACTGCATTCATTATTTTCTCATTCTTCCTAATTTCCTTATTACTACTGAAAGCCGTGTCATCTTCTCAGTCACCCAGGCTAGGTATTATCCTCAATTCCGCATTCTTTCTCACCCTCCCATTTCTGATCAGTTGCCAAGGCCTACTGTTCCCACCTGTGTACCATCTCTCATATGTTCCCCTTTTCTCTTCTGATATTGAAATCATCCAGATAGAAACCCTCAGATAGGACTTCATTCCTTCATTCCAACTCCTATTCAAATTGATCTTAGATTGCTGATCTGACCACATCTCTCCATTTAATAAATTCCAGTAGGCTCCCTATTACCTACAGAATCAAACATAAAATCCTTTTATTGGCATTTAGATCCATTAACAATTTGGCTCCTTCTTTTGTGGTTTTCTTAGACCTTACTCCCCTCCAAATATTCTATGATCCAATTGGTCTATCTGATCAATAAGTCACTCCATCTCCCTATTCCAAGCATTTTCCCTGGCTGTCCCTCATATTCAGAACATACTCCCTTCTGATCTCTGCCTCCTGGTTTTCATGGTTTATTTCACTTTTCAGCTACAGTCACCCACCTTTCCCAGTCCTTCTTAATCTTAATCCCCTAATGACCTCAATGTACTCTGTATATCTTGTTTGCATGTTGTCTCCTACATTAAATTGTGTATTTTTTGACAAGAGGGACCATTTAAAATTTTTTTCTTAGTACAGTGCCTGGCACACATAGGAATTAATTGACTATACATCCTCATCATCTCCTCCCCCTGGCAATCAGGCAGAGTTTATCCTTAGGACCCTTGGTTCTTGTATACAATTTCACCTTATCTCACCTCAAACCAAACCACTACACTGCTTCCCAAACATTTTTCAAACCATGACATTAAATGTCCTCCCTTTTCTCTCAATCTCCCTCTTATTTATTTTCCCCATTAAAATATAAACTTAAGACAATCTTGTTTGCTTGTATCTGTATTCCCACTTTTTAGCAGAGTGCCTAGTATATAATAAGTACTTAAGAAATGCTTATTAATTTATTCATTCTTTATGATACTTACGCAGAATGAGTTTTCTTTTCTTTTGCTCCGAGTGAAGAAAGCTACTAAGATAGAAAACTACTGGTAAAAAGAGAATGAATACTGAAACAGCAATTACAGGAACTGTATCACTGCAGGGCACTGTACAGTTGAAAGTTCGACTCCAAAGTTTTCGAGTAATATTCATCTGAAATTTTTAAAAACAATAATATGAAACCACAGTAAATATTAATAGACATCATTCATGCACTCTTGGAATTTTTTTGTTTTGATCTTATTTGTAACCTACAAATTTATTGACAAATAAAATTTAACCTACTAGAAATTAAAACTTGATTTCTCTTTAAGTTATTTTATTCATGCTATCATAAAGAAATTTCAGTGTCCCAAGTTTAAAATAAGGATCAAAACATTCTAATCCTAGTCATACCCTTTTAAAGACTTCGGGTTTCAAGTTGAGGTAAATAAAACTGGATAAGAATACAGATACTTCATGTTTTTTTAGGGGGTTTTTAACCTTCATAAGAGGATAATTTTACCAATTTAAATATCCGAAGTCTCCTAAATAATATCTTCTATATTTCATTTTCCCTTCCTTGATATTACATTTCTCACATCAGTTTCAGTCACTGATTTTTCAATTTCAGTTGACATTCACCATAAACTCTGTCATAAGTTAAAGTTCCATGAAACCAACTTTGTATTTATCCCAGGGCCTAACATAATGATGTGCACATAGTAGGCACTCAGGTATTTGCACTAATTAATGAAGTAACCTTTTACTAATGCACATGCACCATCTAGTGGCAAAATGTAATCAAATTTTCCATTATCAGAAAAAAAAAAAAAAGATTGTTTTTAGTTTGTAAATCACCTAATTTCATGGGAGGTATTGTGGCAAAAAAAAACCCCAAAAACTAGGGACTATATCAACTTTAAGTATGCTGGAAACAAAACAAAACAAAAAAAAACTACACAAAATTATTAGTAAAAATATCAGGTATTTCAAAAGAAAATCAATTAGTATTATGTATAGGTATAAAACTCATTGCCCACGAAATTCTAGAAAGGAACCAGACTAAAATATAAGTTGGAAATATTTACCAAAATAATTAAAAATATGATAAAATACATATGTTAATTTCTAGTTTTCTAAAGTGATATAGGACCCTGCAAGGATTCACTTCTATTTGAATGTTATATCTCTCTGTAGGAAAGAATACTGGGGTCAAGAATAAGCTCTGCTAATGTGAAATTAACTGCAGAAAAAATACTGAACTTCTCTGGGAATTTCAGTTTTTTCATCTGTAAAATAATATTTTAACTACACTTTAGGGATTATTGGAAGGAAAGCACTTTATAAACTAAATAAATTTTATTACAAATAATAGAATATATATTATATAAATAATAAAATAAATTTTTACTGTGAGATGAATCACTACATAAATGAGCTATTATCCTAGCAACATGAATTTAAATAATATGGACAGTACTGATTAGACTATTAAATAAAAGGCTAAGGGGATCCCAGATTCTCTGTTAAAGCCATTTCTTTTATATAACAGAAGTAAAATACTTACTGCATCTTCCACATCAATGCATAGATGTGTCCCAGGGTCAGCCTTATTCTCGAGTTCATTCATTTTTTGCATCTCACTATACAATGTAGTCAGGGATTTGTATGTTTCCTGGCAGTTTTTGCACACTTCTGTGTAATTTCTTTGCTGGAGAAAATTGGTCAAATCTCCCTAAATAGAGCACACATTATATATAAAATACATGTTAAAACTTTAATGATCTGTGATTTCACTAGCATTATCCCCTAAACTGAAAAAAATTGCAGCTATTCTATACTTTAGTATATGGTGAATTGCTGTGTGCACCTTATAATCAATGTTCCAGTGACAAATGTCTGCAAAATCAGCTAGATTGGTTCTTGAACAGAGTCCTACAGTTCTTGAGCCAATCCTTTAGAGTACTAGAGTTTTCCTTTAAGAGCCCAGAGTCACTTCAATATATAAACATACAAAATAAACAAACAAACAAACAACCCTTACTTCTTTGAAAAATTGGCCTTATTTTAATAAATTCATTTTGGTTTATTTGTTCATAAAGAATATTCAAAATTCAAATGGATTATAAATTAGCTGTTTCCTTTTCAATTAGAGGAAAAATATAAGTAATAGAGGATATAAGAAATGCTTGTTTTAAGGATCTGAAAACTCTCTCCTTGCTACATCCTTTCCCTTCCCTCCTCTTCCTCCACCTGCTATTTTTGTGTATGTGTGTTTTTTTATTAAAGCTTTTTATTTTCAAAACATATGCATGGGGGCAGTGAGGTGGAGCAGTAGATAGAATACCAGCTCTGAAGTCAGGAGGACTGAGTTCAAATTTGACCTGAGATATTTAACGCTTCCTAGATGTGTGACCTTGGGCAAGTCACTTAACCCCAATTACCTCAAAAAAAAAAAAAAACATATGCATGGATAATTTTTAACATTAAACCTTGCAAAACCTTGCGTTCTAATTTTCTTTCCCCTTCCCCCACCTCCTCCCCTAGATGGAAAATACTCCAATATAGATTAAACACGACAAAACTATATGCTAAATCCACACATGCATGCATATTCATACAATTATCTTGCTGCACAAGAAAAATCAAATCAAACAGAAAAAAAAATGAAAGAAAATAAAATGCAAGCAAACAACTACAAAAAGAGTGAAAATGACTATGTTGTGATCCACATTTAGTTACCACAGTCCTCTTTCTGGATATAGATGGCTCTCTTCAACACAAGATCATTGGAACTGGCCTCAATCATCTCATTTTTGAAAAAAAGCCACATCCATCAGACTTGATCATCATATAATCTTGTTGTTGCTGTGTACAATGATCTCCTGATTCTGCTCATTTCACTTACCATCAGTTCATGTAAGCCTTTCCAAGACTTTCTGTATTCATCCTCCTGATCTTTTCTTACAGAAGAATAATATTCCATAACATTCATATACCATAACTTATTCAGCCATTTTCTAACTTATAGGCATCCATTCAGTTTCCAGTTTCTTGCCACTACAAAAAGGGCTGCCACAAATATTTTTGCACATGA
Organism: Sminthopsis crassicaudata; assembly: GCF_048593235.1. Lineage (NCBI taxonomy): Eukaryota > Metazoa > Chordata > Mammalia > Dasyuromorphia > Dasyuridae > Sminthopsis > Sminthopsis crassicaudata. Next base: position 196,799,606 of record NC_133620.1, on the reverse strand, counting down.
GGGTCCCTTTCTCCACCTGCTTTTTTGACATACCTCCTCTTCAGATATCTAACTCTTACAACTACTACATGGTTGAGAAGAAGCTGACAGTGGCTTTTCTCTCTACTACTCTGGCTACATACTGGAAAAGACCTCAGTTGGTATTTTGCATTCAGAGCAAGATGAGAATGGCAGAGCCACTAAAGTCCCTGGTAACCATCAGAACTAGAGTTGTTTTTGTGTACCTATTCCACGGGCAACAGGAGCAGTCACACTTAGGAAAGACATAAAACATAGAACAAAGCAACATAAAAGGATGACTTCCAATACTGTATATGAAACAATATTAAAAGATGTGTTCTACAATATAGAATAGTAACACTGAGTACATATAAGTACTAGTAGCTTATTCTTACTGATGTGAAACTCTTATTTTAGTTAATAACATATGTACCAAATTAAGGGGGTTTTGTTCATTTAAATCTTCAAGAAACCAGCAATCACAAAACAAATCTAGCCCAGGATTTGGTGTTTTATCTCCTTCATAAGCAACCACCGAGCAGAAGAATAAGTTGAACAATATTGTTTTTAAGAAGTAAAAAATGATAACTAAATTATAGGCAATATATAATAGAATCATTACTACAACACATTGAACTTTTCCAAATAACCATGAAAATCAAAGAAAAACAACTAAAAAGGGAGAAAAACAATTATTTGCTAATAATTGAAATTTTAACAAATTTTCATATGTGTGTGTGTGTGTGTGTGTGTGTGTGTGTGTGTGTGTGTGTATATGTGTGTGTGTGTTATGAATGGTTTGTGCTTGCCAAGCCATTTAGTGGTATAACAGCCTCAAAACCATAGGTTGTTTTGTATATGCTCCATGTATTCTCTATAATCTCTTAGATTAACTGAGAAATGTTTACTTTCCAGAGTTACTTTTGTTATTTTTCAAAATCAAAGGCATTTTCTGGGTCCTTATTTATCCTTTTTAATATTTCTAAAGAATCTATTATTTTTGCCTACCTTTTCTTGAGTTTTCTTTCTTGGCATTTTTGTGACACTGCTATCTTTTGGTTCTTGCCTACCTGTCTGACCACTACTTGGTATCTATTGTCTGATCATCCAGATCCTGCCCCATAACTGTGGACATACCCCAAAACTGTGTCCTGTATTTTCTCTATTTACATTCTCTAGGTGATCTCATCAACTTCAATGTGATTATTTTTATGTAGATGATTCTTAGGTCTATATTTTAAACCACAGATTCATTTTTGCCTGAGCTATAACCACATATCATAACCAACCTCTTTGTGTATATGTGTGTGTAAATGTGTGTGTTTGTGTACATCCTCTTTAGGGAACCTCTTTAGGGAAATTTCAAATTAGGAATCCCATACACATTTCAAACTCAACTTGGACTAAAGAGAACTCTTTAGCTTTCTACCAAATCCATCCTTCTTCCTTCCTTCTCTATTTCTATCAGGGGTACCACCATCCTTCCCATCTGCCAGATTCACAGCTTGATAATTCTTGATTTCTCAGTGTTACTCTCCCCTACATATCCAATCAAAATGGGATAGAATGGGAAAATAGAATGCAATGTGTAAGTAATAGAGAACAAGTCAGTATGGCTGGATGGTATCATAAAAAGCAGAGTAATAGAAACCAAATCCTGGAATAGTCATATGACTGCTAATTTCTTGAAAATTTATATTGTGTCCTCAACAGAAATAGGGAAATTTAGTAGAGGAGTAAGCTTCAGAAATAGAGAAAATAATCAGTTATACTTTAGATTTGTTGAATGTGAAATACCTCTGGGATGCCCAGTTTGAAATGTTACATATGTATCTGGTGATATGAACTAAAGGAGATAATATCATTAAGTAGAAAAAGATAATATATAAGAGAAGCACACCTGCACAAAGGGGGCATGTCCTAGAGCAAAGAAGATTGAGAACAATGTAAGGAAATTTTATAACAATAACAAATACTGAAGAAAGATCAAGAAAGATAAGGATCTATAAAAAGCCATCAGACAACTTTGAAAAAAATAGTTTCAGATTAATGATGAACTTGGAAACCAGACTGAAAACAGAGGTGAGGAATAAGTGTGACCAGAGGTGGAAGTAGTGAGAGTAGATAGTTTTTTCTAAGATTTTGGCTGAGAAAGGAAAAGACAATAGACAATAGCTTGAGGGGAAAAGATAAGATTTCATTTTTAAAGATTGGGATAGAGACAGCTGGACATTTCAGAATACAGAAGTAAAATTACCAATAGAGATATTAAAAATTAGAGAAGATGAGTAAGAGGGCAATCTACTGTAAAAGATGAGAGGGTAAAAGAGCAAGAGCACATGTAAAGGGGTCGAGGTTGGCCAAGAAAGGGCCACTTCATCCTTAAAATTGGGGAAAGGAGAAGAGAATGGATAGTAATGTCAAAAGGTTTAAGGATATAGAGAAGGGGGAAAAGAGGGAGTTATTGGCCTCAATTTCCTCCGAAAAGTAAGAGGTAAGGTCCTCAACTAAAAGGGATGGGGGGAAAGAGAGGTGTGAAAATCTTATAAGAGAAGAAAGATTTGGAGTAGTTCTATGAGGAGTTAGACAGGATATCAATTAGGGATAAATACCTGGTCAGGGTCTAGATGATACCAGGCAATATTAATTTATAGTATGCCCAGTGAGCTCAATTATGTTTATGCTGCATATATTTTATATATATTTGTTGTCTTCCCCATTAGAATGTAAGCTTTTTGCCAGCAAGGATTATTTCTTTGTATTTGTGTCCCCATAATACCTAGTATAGTACCAGGCACAAAGTAGGCACTTAATGCTTATTGATTATTGTTAGAATATAATATTACAAAATTTTTATCATGCAAGTTACTGGTAGAATATCCCTATAGGCATATCTTAACCTATTTTGCAAAACAATTGTCAACTCCACAAACTTGTCATCCCACATATAAAACTTGGCCTACCCAGTGCTAATTCAACCCAAAATACTCTTGATTAGAGCTAAAGAAGATTCAAATATATTAGTGCTACATTAAATATAGCCTACCTTTTCCCCCCAAGTAAGAAGTGATAAAAATTCCATCATCTACTATTAATACACATATAAAAGGGGGCAGCTAGGTAGTGCAGTAGATAGAGCACCAGCCTTGAATTTGGGAGGACCCGAGTTCAAATCTTATCTCAGACACTTCACTTCCTAGTTGCATGACCCTGGACAAGTCACTTAACCCCAGCCTCAGGGGGGAAAAAATAATAATACACATATAAAAGAGGATGCTAAATAAAGGGTGCTTAAAATCCAAAAGGCACATATTAAATGTAAAAACATAAATTTTATTAGTCCTCTTATCTTTTCTGTTCCCTAGATTGATGCTTTTTCTTCACAAGTTCAATGCTGTTAAACCCAGTTGATTCAACCATCTGATTTTTACTCCTTTAATTCCTTTATTTGACTAGATGATCAGACAGGATTGTAAATTTAGAGGTAGAAGGAATCCTAGAGTATTCTAGTTCAGTGCCCCTTCATTTTATAGAAGAGGAAACAAAAGACCCCAAAAGTTTCAAAGTCACAACACAAATTAAGGCTTAGAAAAGTGATATCCACTAACTGAAAGAGCAAAAGGTTTTAACTCAAATGCTATCTTCATGAAGCTTTCCCTGAACACTCTAAACTGAATATAATTCTCTGAATCACCAAAGGCACATGACACATATTAACATTATGTAAAATGGGAACTGTTTCCAAAACCATGTCAGGGAAAGTTATCAAAATAAAGAAAATAATTCATTTGCTAAACAATTTAACAAATATACCTAATACATATACCCTGAAGTTATTATGTAGTGGGCTAAATCTTATCCTCAGTAAAAAGTTAAAAAAAATACCTGAAGATTATGCTCAAAGCATGTCAAAGTATGATTGAACAGTTCAAGGAACTTAATTGTGCTGTTTGATAATTCTTCACTGTTATTCGTTAAACAATCTGTATTTAAAAAAAAAAAAAAGGGACAAGGTACGTTATTTTCATATTTTTTATTCAAAAGTTATTTAGCCAGTTTTCACATGATTGGTATATATAATCACAAAATATTCTGAATTGTTTTATATTAAAGTAACAACTTAAATATCTGATGTCAACAAGGAGTAATATATTTTACATAATGAATTTTCTTGGTAACTTTCCCTTTCAACAGCAACAATTTCTACCTAACCACTTTTAATATAAATCTTTCTAATAACATATATACTTCTTACATATTTCTTTGCTTATAAAGGCAGAATACTCTAAAGTTTAAGCAGTTCTTTAAAATTCAGGATTACTATGAACATTAATTATTCTACTTTATTTTACTGCTTTGCAATAATTACCATTCAAAACTTTTTTCTATGATGTTTCTATTTCTTCTCTACTAGCTGTCACCTTTTTTGTTGCTGTCAATGTACCTGTTTCTAGTATTAACTCCACTTTTAATTAACTTGGAAACTAGATTAGTTGGCACATGACTTGAACTGAAAAAGCTAGTTAGAAATATGTTTAAATAAGAAAAAAATCTCTTGATAAGGATCTAATGTATGATTTTCATGCATGCCATTTAGCTGCTCAAACACTTTTTTTTTTGGCTTACTCTATGACTCTCATTTGTATTCTAGATCAACTAGATAAATGATCTCCAAATAAGCAATGTATTATTCTATCTATATAAATGGGAATTATGTGTAAATAAGTAGTTTTATGCTTTTCCCTCCTTTTCTCTCTACTAACTCCATCATTCTAGCCCACTTAAAATCCAAACAAGTACTTTGAAATCCATTTAACATTTTAAGAATTTTATATTTACTTTGTAATTACATTTAATACTTTACATTTTACACTTTTTGAAGCACTTTTTCATTTAGTTCTTTGATTACCTTTGGGTAAATCACTTATACTCTCTAAGACCTAATACCCTAATAAGTAATCATGTGACATCAATAAACTAGATGATGATTGAGATGCTGTTCACTCTAACATGCTGATATGTGATAATTATCCTTACAATTTATTTGCCTGCAAAGTAGGTAGAATATGATAACCTAGTTTTGACAGAGGCATAAAGATTTGCCTAAGGTTGTAATTTAACTAGTTAGTAACCCTCCTAACTTCGACTGTTTGCATTAAATTATGTTGCTAACTATTTAGTACTTATAATGAGAACAGGTCAATTAAGTAGTTTCAAATAGTTAAGTAAAACTTGTTATATACAATTCAGAATCACGATAACAATATTAAATGTAAATAATTACTTACTTGCACAATTTGCTTCCTGCCATGTGGCATTAAAAAATTCAGATAGAATCACTACAATTTGCATCCTGTCTGACATCAAGAGATTTTTGGCACAATTATGGCTCTCTGACATGTTCTAGAATGAAGAAAAAAGGGGAAACAGGAAAGAAGAACAATATATTTCTTTGAATTAAAAATACACACACACACACACACACACACACACACACACACACACACACACACACACAATATTTTAGCTTAACCAAAAAGGACAACTGGGGTACCATTTTTATATAAGTGCTAAACAATTATTAGTGATCATTTAGTAAAATGCTTTTGCATAATGCTTTCCAGTTTTTAAAAATGTTTTCCTCAAAACCATCCTGTAAGATAAAGCATTAGAACAAAAGTACTTTACCATTATAGACATAAGAAAACTGGCTCAGATAAGTTAGATAAATTTGTCCAGGTATAATTCAACTTTTTACCAACTGTCAGATTTATAGAACAACAAATATAAGTAGCCATTTAGTGGGAAAAGGACAATAAATGTAATAATCAATAGTTTAAGTAAACAGAGAAGGAACAGGGAAAAAAGCATTAAACAATGCATAGGTAACAAAGTAATCTGATTTTGTTCAAAGAATGGAAATCAAATACATTATTTCTTTCATCACAGAACTTTACTTCAACAAACATTACATTATTACATGATAAATTGTATCATAAGAGATTACAAAATTTGAAAGATGAGCCCAAGCAACACAAACCTAAACAAATCTCAGAAAGCAGAGAAATATAAGACTATAATAATGATCTACAGGAACATTTTCTTAAAATGTTTGAAAAACAATGAAAAACCCAATCCAACTATCTTTTACAGTTTTATAAGCCATTCTCCTTTTTTAGTATGGAGTGGCCCATACAAAAATAGCATTATTTAAACTGGTAGAGCATTAAGAAGGCTCTTTTTAAAGTACCATTTTTTAAACGGTTTCTTTTAAAGATTAAAAGCACAAATGCTTGTATTAAAAAAAAAAGTTTGCTTCTCAAAAGTATTATTGCTTCTATATGTCAATACCAAAATTTAATTAAAATGTGGTGACTGAAAAAAAATATGGTGACTGAGTTATCACAAAAATGACTTTTAAAAAAAGGTATTTGTTTTCATCTTCAACGTCAAGATCTGCTTTTTGTTCTGTCACATGAACCAAAAGAAAATATGATGCAGTTTTACCTAACTAGATTTTAAAAGTTTTTCCACAGAACATTTTAATAATAATGGAAACAAACTGTGCTGATAGCTATAATTTCCTAAATTAGTGCGAGCTTGACTCTATGCTCATCTTAATCCTATGTCATTAAGTCTTTAAGATTCTTCCTTAATAAAATCTCTTATGGGTATATCTTTCTTTTTACTCTACTATTACGATCCAGAGGCCCTTCACACTCCAGAATTGTCATTAGTCTCCTAACTGATCTCCCTGCCCTAATACATTCTACTCATTGTTAGTTTAGTCTTTCTAAAATATAGTTTTGCATGGCAACCCTTGCCCAAAATCTTTTGGTATACATATTAGAGAACCAAATAAAGTCTGTACTACTTGGTCTCATATTCAAGATATTTTATAATCTAGCACCAAGCTAATTTTTTGAAATATAGTATTTGGAACCAAGAATTTGGGTCCAATTCTACATACTACCTGTCATAACCTAAGGTATCATACCTAATCTTTCTGAGCTTCAGTTTCTTAATTTTTAAAATACACTAATAATGGGGGCAGTTAGTTGGTATAGTGAACAGAGCACCAGCCCTGAAGTCAGAAGGACCTGAGTTCAGATCTGACCTCAGACACTTAACACTTCCTGGCTGTGTGACCCTGGGCAAGTCACTTAATTCCAATTGCCTCAGGGAAAAAAAATACAGTAGTAATGTAGAAGTAGATTTTTGGTAAGGTTTATCTCTGATTCAGAATTTAATATCCTAGTTACACTTCCCCATATGTTAACAGATGACTGTGGTAGTAAGAGCACTGGACTGGTAATCATAAGAGAACTGTGTTCAAATCTCTCCATCCAAAATTAGCTAAAGGATCCTGAGTATCAGAATGAGTTTCTTCAAGCAAAAAAGGAGATAGTAATACTTGAAATACTTACCACTTCTTAGGGCTCTTGTAAAGAACAAATTAGATCATATAAAGTAAAAATGTTAAAATTCTAAATAGTGTTAGTTACTATTATTATTATCTTCAACTCTAGTCAAATTAGTCTAACTCATATACCCTGACCATGTTATTTATATTTCTCTATCTTTATACTTACCACTTTCCCTTGAAAGACCATTCCTTCAACTTCTTGCTCTTATCTAAATTTTTATTTCTTTTAAGGTAAATTCTATCTTCTCTGAGAAGCCTCCTCCAACTATCTCAGTTCATAGTTCTTTTTCTTATTTATTTGCCCTTGTATGAAATTATTTTTTATGGGAAAATGAGATTTGATTCATAGATCCTTACAAGAATGAACAATAAGAGCCTTCAACATCTATATAACACTTTAATGATGGCAGTGAACTTTACACATATTTTCTAATTTGATCTCCAAATTTTCTGAGGTAGGCATTATAGGCATTATTCCCATTTCTCACTGTTTCTTCCACATGACATCCCCTTTCTCATCTCCCTGTCTTTGTAGAAATTATTCCCTCTGAATGGATCACACTTTATCCTCACCTCTCTCTCCTAGGTTCCTTCAAGGTGCAGTTGAAGTGCTATTTCCTACATAAGATTTTTCATGATACCTCCAGTTATTACAATATTTCTCTAAAATTTAACTCATATTTCTATATCTTTCTATGCAAATAAGCTGTTCACATTCTATTCTCTGTCAAATAAAAGCTTCCCAAAGGCAGGGCACTCTATACCTCTTACTCAGTACAATATTTGGCATACAGTAAAGAGTTTAATAAATGCTTGTCTACTGAACTTACAAATGAAGGAATTAAGGCCCAGAAAGGTAAAATGATTCATGGTCATATGACTAGTAAGGCTGGCTAGTAAAACAAAACCCAAGTCTCTCCTGACTCCAAGACCAGTACTTCTTTCATTACAAAACAACTGTAATAATAAAAATAAGGGCCACAACTGCCTTTAGAGGCAGAAGTGATGATGGTGGCTCCCATGGTCTAAGTGAAGAGCTGTAGGAAATTAAATGCTAGAACTAGAATGATATACGAGGTGAAAGAATAATAAGGGACCTTAGATGAGTAATAGAATGGGAAAGGTATGTGTATATATGGAGTGGCATATAAGGAATGGCAGGATTTGTTCCCCCTCCTTTACCTTCTAAAATATGGGAAGGATTCTCTGGGATTGAGGGTGATAAAGAACATACATGAGACAAGAGAAAGAAGAGCAGAAAAAAGGGTTCTTACTCTAAAACCCACCAACCCCGAAATCAGAAATAGGTGGAAGGCAAGAATCTTGAGTCTCCAACTAAGAAAGGAGGGTAGACTAACTATTGGGAAGAGAACAGAAAGGAAAAGTATGCATAAATTACATATAAACTAACATTTTTTGTGTGTCAATTGAATCACTTCAGCTACATTGGTTTTGCTTGTGTGTTTTTTTAAAAAGTTTTAATTGGGGGAGGGGGGAGCTAGATAACACTGGATAGAGCACTGGCCCTGACATCAGGAGGACCTGAGTTCATATTTGGCCTCAGACATTTAATACTTCCTAGCTGTGTGACCCTGGGCAAGTCATTTAACCCCAAGCCTCAAAAAAAATTAAAATTTTAATGGGAATTTTTAACTTTGTTTTTCATAATCACCTCTATTTTTTATTATCTCCCAGCTATACTTGTGAAATACCTCCTTTTCCTCTATTTATGATGTGGCCTTTTGCATTTAAGCCAAGAATGCATTTGGAACTTAGCATTATATAAGGTGTTACTTTATTATAAAAAGTATTATATTTATTACTTTAGGTTTACCAGAAGTTCTAATCAGATAGAGTAGATTATACTCTTGGACTTATAAGTTGTTTCTGATTCTTGTGGTTTCACACACATGACATTCCATCTCGTATTTTTGCAAACTGTCCCTTATGAATGAAATTCACTCTGTCCTTACATCTCCCTCTTCCTCTTCCTAAATTTCTTTAAAGCTCATTTCAAGTTCATTTCCAAAATGTCTCTTGTGCTGATCTACTTACCTATTTTAGAAGCAATACCAAATAATTTTGGTAATCATAGCTTCATAAAATTTTGAGGTATAGAAGTAACTTCTTTCTTGAAAAAAAATTATTTCTCTTGTTATCCAAGACCTTTTGTTTTTCCAAATGAATTCTGTTATTTTGTTCAGTTTTATTAAGTAATCTCTGGTTAGACTGGTAAATCAACCTACCAGTAAAACCACTTTAATAAACTAAAAGAGTTTGCTCGTTAAAATAATTTTATGATGATTCATTTGGTAATGCCAATAACCTCCCAGGAAACAATCTGTCTTTACTATAAATAGTCATGTATGCTCTTTTTATTTAAAACATTGTACACAAATTTACTGCCAAGCAATTCCATAATCCATCTCTGTCCCTTAGTGTGTGACATTAGAGATAGCTAGGTAGCATAGTGGATAGAAATATGGACTTGGAATGGGGAAGAACTGAGTTCAAATTTTGCCTCAGACATTTACTATGTGATCCTGGGCAAGTCATTTCTGTCTGCCTCATATTTTTCATTTACAAAATAACATACAGAATAACAGATTATTGTGTGGATAATGTGAAACAATAATTAAAGCATTTTGTAATGCTCAAAGTACTCTCTCTATATTAACTATTATGAGCAAGCCACTTACATTCTTCAAGTCTCAGTTCCTCATCTGTAAAATGAGGAAACTGGACTAGATAGCTTCTAAGGGCCCTTCTAAATCTATGATCCTATGATCTAAGGGGAAGGAGTTGTAGATTGTCTGACTGATAACAAACATTTTTCTAGACATTGGGGGTTGGAGTCAGAGTAGCCTCTAAAGATCTACCAGCCAACTGTTCTCTCAAAATGTTCTAAACTCTCCCAATCTATGCTTTAGCACTAGCTAGCTGTTTCCTCACGTCTAGGAAGCACTCCCTCCTTACTCCCTTTCTGCCTCTTGGAATCCTTATAAGAAGCCTTTTAAGGTTCTTACTCCTTTCCCTCTGAAATTATCTTCCAGCTACTTCTTTTCATTCAGTGTGTGTACTTGGGTACATATACACTATCTATATATGTACATATACATAAACATAGACTTCTATTGCACAAACTGTACACATTCTATCCCCCAAAGCAGGGACTGTTTCGTTTTTCTCTACATATCCTTAGTGCCCACTATAGTAATCGGTATACCCTAAGAGTTAAATAAATGCTTTTATAGATAAGGAAATAAAGGCCCAGAGAGGTGAAATTAGTCGTGGTCACATGACTAGTAAGACTGGATTCACACCTCAAACAGAGGGGGCGGGGGAGAGGGGAGGGAGGAGACAGTCTGTGTGTACGTGAAACACTCACACACAATAACTTGTATAGTTACAGTTGTTGCAAGCTGTCTCCGCAGTCAGAGCGCGAGCTCTTTGAAACCAGGGACTACTTTTTCTGTATCCCCAGCTGCTCAGGACTGACGGAACACACCAGGTGTAAATGACTGCTGCCGGGCTCCAGCATCACTTTCTGAATGGGGCCTATACTATTCGCCCCACCCGGCAAGACGGCACATTCTCACCTAAAACTACCGAACGTCCATGGTTCTAGACGTTCTGTGCCCCATTAGACAGTAAGTTCCTTAAGGGAAGGGGGCGTTTTTCCTTGGGTCTGAGACCGCGGCAAGTTTTTAATAAAGGCTTGTACCGGATAGAGGGAGCCCGGAGAGGTTCCGAGTTAGGCTGAGCCCCAGACCCCGCGGGGTCCCTGCTGCCGCCCGGCCGGCGCATCCCGCCCCCGGACAGCTTCTCTACCCACCCCGACCGCTCGGCTGATGTTGTCCATCTTGCTGGTGACTTGCTGAAAGAGCGGGAAGCAGCTCTGGCAGAGGCGCACGGGCCGGGCGCTGCGCACCAGGCATCCCGTCAGCTCCGCGCTGCTGTTGGCGAAGTCCAGCAGCAGCTCCCGGCATTCGGGCTCCAGCTCGGGCAGATCCGAGGGCAGCGACAGCGACAGCGGGCCCAGCCCCCGGCCCCGCAGCAGCGAGAGGGACAAATCCTGCGCCTCCAGAGCCTGCTGCTCCGACAGCACAAGCGGGTGGCGGCGGAGGTCCAGCGCGGGCGTTACCGAGTCCAGGCCAACACCGCCGTAGGCGAGGAAGAAGTGGCCCTGGCCCAGGCACATCCCCGGCAGGAGCGCCATCAGCAGCAGCCTCCACAGCAGGGCTCCTCTCGAGCCCATACCGGGGAGCCCGAGCTCGCGTGGGAGTGGCGACGATGATCCCTCAAACGAGTCCCAGCTAAACACCACTGACAGCGGTTCCCACTTCCGGTCCCGGACAGCGCCGGCTACAGTCACGAGGGCGGAGCGTCAGCGCCTAATCTCGCCCCAAGTGCCTCGGCTTCATTGGCCCAATCAGGAAAGGGCTGGGAGGAGGAGGGACAGCGACGGGGTGGGGTGCTGCGTTTGCTATACGCATGCGCAAGCAAAGGGGCGGTCTTCGGGACGCAAATGAAATGTGGAAGAGGCTCGTAGAGGACGAGGCTGTGTTATATAGCCTTTAAGCTTAGACCCGACACTTTACAGTTGTTTCTGCAAAACTCTTACCTGTGGAAAGGGGTGAAACCTAGTTCGTATTCAACAGCTAATTCTCGTTGACTTCTCCAGTGGGCCTCAAGTACTTGAGAAAGCTTCCCCTGGCAGCCTTTATTTCTGGAGCAGCTCTGGTGGGGGGGGGGGGGGGGATAAGAGGAAATTGTAAGAGAAAATTACTTCACGGGCAGCAGTTAAAAGGCAAAACAGTCACAATAGTAGTAACAACAATAATATTCGGCATTTACACAGAACTTTATATATCCATCCTCACATCGTTGTGAGGTAACGTGCCGTTATCCTGTCTTTTCAGATGAGGAAACTGAGGGTCATAGAGATTAATGTAATTGCGGGAGCGCGCGCGCGCGCGCACACACACACACACACACACACACTGTCAACAAGGTAGGTCTTCTTCTGGGGGTGCTCCCCCACTAATAAATCCAACCCTCTGCCTTAGACAAGTGTATCTTGTCTCTCACACTTCAGACAAGTGCCTCCGGCGAGTTAGTATGTTAGCTGGTAGAGAGTCTTCTCTGAGCACAGCGGCGGCCTGATGAGGGTGGTCGTTGCTTGTGGTTGGGGTGGCTGTGATAATTTCGTTTAGAATAAGCAACAATGACGTTTGCCACATTGATTTATTCTTCTTTTCGCTTGAACACTTAGAGGCCGCTGTGGGATCTGACCTAACTTCAATATTCTTAGGATATAGGGAAGGCTGAGGAGAGAGGCAGAGGGAAGGTGGGTTGGTGAAGCAATCAATAAACACATTTATTGAGTGAATTCGCCATCTTCTATGGGCTCAACTCATGCTACCCCCAAACGATTATAACAGTAACACCCAAGATCTCTGATCACAGATCACAAACTACAAATATAATAATAATGATAATGAAAAAGTTTGAAATATTGTGAGAATTATAAATTGTGGCATGGAAATATGCCATGAGTTGGAAAAATGATGCAATTAAGCCAGACAGGATTGTCACAGACCTTCAATTTGTTAAAACAAACAAACAAACAAACAAAAAAAAACCCCTCTATTTTCTAAGCACAATAAAGTGAAATACAATAAAATTGAGGTATGCCAATATTTCCTTTAGGTTTGGTTTCCTCATTTAACTCAATTCAATAAGCATTAAGTATTTATATATAAGTATAAGTGTGCTCTGTATCATGATAGATGCTGGACATATAAAAGTCTCTACCTTCAAGAAGCTTATGTTCTTCATTCATCTATAAAATGAAAGGTTGGTATGAAATGATCCCTAAGATCTTTTCAGATAAATAATTCTTATGAATTTGAAATCAATATCTGGGGCTGTGTGTGTGTTTTAGGGACAAGGGAAGTAATTGTAAGAAATATACTAAGCCTTGGAGATATTATTTTTAAAATTAAAGTTCCTTTTATAGTTTAGTATGAGGAGATATGTACATAGCTAGGAAGTAGAAACTCCTTGATAAAATTGCTTTTTACCAATTCAGGTCTATAATTTTTTTGCAACTTGATCCAAAAGTTGACAAGAGCACTGAGGTTAAGTGATTTGACTTGAATCACATCATATGTATCAAGGTGGGAATTAAACATAGATGTTCCTGGCTCCAAGGCCAGTCTCCACTATATTACACCACCTCTCAAACATATACAAATACATATGTATGTATATATAAAATAGATACAAGATGATTTTGGTGGGAAGTCACTAATGATTGGGAGGAAAGTGTTGAGAAAGACCTATGGAGAAAGTGAGGCTTGAGCTAAGGAGGTGTTCAACAGTGGCAAATATAAGATCACTTATGGCTTCAAAAAAGGTAATTTCATTTGAATGATGGTGTAGAAAACCAGAGTGTAGAGGATGTGGAAGAAAACAGGCAGAAGTGAAATAAAAGTAACTATAAGGATGCAGTTCCCACAAAACAAGAGAAGGGAATTGTAAGGGCCCTTTAAATGGGCGGTGCCACAGGGCAACAGGAGATTGAGTTGCCCAGAAGTAATCTCTGTGGATATAGGACTGCCCTGTGCATGGGATCCTGGCCATATTGAGATAGCTTCGTAATGGGTAACGACTCGCTGGTTGGCTGTCTGTGTGACCTCACAGGCCCTTTATAAGTCCACTGCAGGCAGCAAGTCTCTCTCTTTAACCTGGCTCCCTAGCCTGGGGTAGCAGAGCCAAGATGATGGATATCCCAGAAAGGTAAGGAGTTTGGTAGTGAACATGTGGGTCTTCAGACCAGGTATTCACTAGGGAGTTAACAAGTCAGGGCATTATGTGAGTAAGTATGATAAAGGCTTTTAAGATTACACGTGGCTGTTCTTGAGTGCGCTATCAGATATTAAACTACTATTCAAGAAATCGTGGCCAGAGACCTTTGAAGGCCTCAGAGGAGGCAAGCCGGGTAAAGTTGACACTGCAAAGGTCAGTGGTCAAAGGTACTCTGTTGGGCCTAGGACAGACTGGTAATAGTAACTGCCAGGAGGGCATGTTACAAGTAACAATTATAGGTAGCTTTTTCAAGTAGTTTGAGTCTAGCACTGTGTTGGTTGCATTTGTGATCTTTATTTAAGCAAATTAACCACCAGGATAGTGAAGGACCTTGAGATTATGCTACAATTGTAGGAACTGGGGACATTAAGCTTGAAGAAGACAATCATCAACTGCATCCTAGGCCATTGCTAGTCATCTAGACTTTTGTCTTGCCACTGGACTTCAGTAACTGTGGAAGAGAGTAAGGCTGACAACTTTGTTCAACCATACCTCACTTAAATCCAATTCACAATCAAGTCAAGACATCAATTCATGATGTCATTGGTCCTTTGGTCCTCTTTGAAAAGGACAAACATCAGTTGGGAGATAGGCAGGCAGATTAGATTGACAAGGGAGAAAGGCATTCAAGAAGCAGATAAGGAGAAACATTTATTAAGAGTTTACTGTGTATCAGATACTGTCTTAAGTGTTGGAAATATAAAAACAAGCACATAATAACAGTTTCTACTCTTATAAAGTTTACATTTTATGGAGGAGAAAGAGATCAAAGAAAGAGGAAAAGATCCCAAATGTACTGCAATCTAACAGCTTTTTTTTTTTTTTTTTTAATGTGTTGGTAAAGAGCTGGAAACTTAAAGGGATGCTCATCAATTCACGAAAGGCTGAACAAATTAAAGTATATGAATGCAGTGGTTTCAAAGAAACTTAGGAAGACTGAGTAGAACTAGGAAAGCAAATTATATTATGACAGCATTGTTAAAAAATAACTTTCAAAGACTTAATAACTTTGATCAATACAATGATCAGACATGATTCCAGAATACCAGTGATAATAAATGTTACCTCCTAAAAGAGGAGTGACGGGCTAAATAAATGCACAGAATTAGACACAGGTTTTTGGGCATGCCTAAATGTAAATATTTGTTTTATTTGACTATATTTGTTACAAAGTTTTTGTTTTTCTTTTCTTTTTTACTTTGGATGAGGGTAGACCAAAGAGAAGGAAAACAAATGTTTGTTAATTGCAAAAAATTTTTTTCAATTAAAATTTTTAAAAGTTTAATGGGGAAGATAATATGTAAAGGTGAAATACAAAGCAAGAGAATGCTTTGAATCTTGACCTGATAAATAAAAAGCTTACTAAGCAGAGCAGGATGGTTCTAACAGTAGAATCCAGTGTTTTATTTGAACAGGAGGTAAAGATGATGACTTGAATGAAGAAGATATGACATGATAGCTTTCTTCAGATATTTGGAAGACCACCTATGGAAAAGGAATTAGACTTACTCTGCTATCCTCACAGGATAGAACTGGAAGTGGTGTAACAGAGGACAATATTGGTATAGAAGAATAAAGTTCTAGATCTATAGGCAGAGAACTAAGTTCAAATCCCATCTGTACCACTTCTTCTTAGACCTGGGAAAAGTTATTTAACTCCTCAAGAATCTTAATGTCTCCAACTCTAAAATGGATGAGTTGGACTACATTACTTCAGAGAGCCCTCCAGCTTTTAATTTATGATTAAAGTTAGAAGTAGCTTTAGACTTGCTGTAAGGAAAATTTCCTAAAAATTATGGTTAATCAAGAATATAATACATTTTTGTAATGATTCAGTTTGACTGAACTGCTATGTATGTGAAGACTCATCATTTTGTAACAAATTTGAAAGGTAAATCAAGGCCAAGTTGCAAAGCGCTTTAAATATCAAACAAAAGAATTTATATGTAATCTTTTAGTTAATAAACACTAAAATTTATTGTTTAGGGGAGTGACATGGTCAGATTTGTGTTCTGGAAAATATAATTTGGCAGTTGTATGAAGGATAGATTAAAGAGGGGAAATATTTTGTAAGGAGATCAATGAGATTATTGCAATACTTCAGTAGAAAAGTAATAGGGCTATATTGCTAAATCCAACCTAATTAATTCATGGATCTGTGATTTAAGTAGTGGATACTCTCTGGACCAATACAGAATTCATTATCTTCATTTCTCATACTATATGATTTAATATTATTGGGGAAGGGTAATACCATACCTGATATTTGATATATTACCAGTTCACTCACATTTCTGGTCATATACATCCTGAATAATAATTCACCCAATGTTTGAAAAATGTATACTGTATTGTCCAGGCATACCCAGCTATTGTGATAAAAATCTTTAATGAAGAGAAACTGAGGCACAAAAATCCAAGCATAATATATTTATTGGCAAGACTATCATTACCAATAAGAGAGGTCAGTGATGCTTCAAGGATCAAAGAAACACATAACAATCAGATCTGCTTTTTACACAGTTTGGTTATTTATGTTCATTATACAAGATCCACTGATGGCAACTAACCTAAGATTGTGATTGGTTCATAATTACATGACTTGCAAAGGTTGGGGGGGGGGGAATCTCCAGAATCCATAATAACAGGGAAAACACAAGAGTTGAACATTATCTGTCAAGTCCTCTCCCATACCAGAAAAATCCAGAGCTAGGAAAAATATTTCCTGACCAGGGTGAATCATCTTCCATTTATCTCTGTTATCTCCCTCAAGAGGCAGGTCCAGTCTCCTACAAAGTCTCTTAAAAGCTTTTCTACCAAAGGTTATACAAAATAAATCAAGATGTAGGTCAGAAATTGGTTACAGTGTATCCCTAATTCTTTTTTTTTATAATAGTTTTTATTTACCAGATATATGCATGGGTAATTTTACAACATTGACAATTGTCAAACCTTTTGTTCTAATTTTTCCCCTCCTTCCCCCCTCCCCTCACCCCCAGATGGCAGGTTGACCAATACATGTTAATATGCTAAAGTATAAATTAAATACAATATATGTATACATGTCCAAACAGTTGTTTTGCTGTACAAAAAGAATCAGACTTTGAAATAGTGTAAAATTAGCTTGTGAAGGAAATCCAAAATGCAGGTGGACAAAAATAGAGGGATTGGTATCCCTAATTCTTAATGCAGTGCAAGGGCATATAGTAAGGATGTAAATACATTTTCATTCATTCATTCACTCACAGATCTGACCAGTAGTTTTATTTCTTTTGTCTAGGGATAAATTGTGGCAAATTTGATAACTAGTTTTGAAATACCAGTAAATTGATACCAGTTTTTAAAAACCCTAATATTTTAATTTTAATAATGCTTTAGTCCTAAATTTACCAAAGTCTGTCTGTAACTCCCACATCTAAGACATCTTTCTCAGGAACACTAGGTTATAGAGTTTCAGTGTAAGAAGGGACATATAAGCCATATATGACAGAGAATCCTTCCTATGACATGCCTGACAAGTCATTACCCAGCCTTTGTTGAACTTCAAGTGAAAAAGTAATTAATCCCTGCCATGGCAGCCTATTCTATTTTGACAGAGTTCTTATTATCAAGAAGGTTTTCCTTATTACCAAAAAGGTTAGGTATTAAACCTAACTCTGCTTACCTCAACCTCTACTTATTACCCTTAGGTCTGATCTCTAAAGTCAAGTAAAACAAATGTAATCTCCCTCACTTCAAATACTTAAAGACAATGTTTAGGTTATCCCTTCAAATTTCACCTTCCTCCACTAAACATCATCAATTCCTTTAGCCATCATTTAGCCAACATAATCTTAAATTTTTCAATACAGAAAAGGGAGGTCTTTTCTTTATACTTGCAAAATTTTCAATGCTCTTAGTGAAAAGTGGCACCCATAACTAAATATAATGCTTAAAGCAGGTGTTCTCAAACTACGGCCCACCAGGTTATGGCAAATTGGCTGAGGGGTGGAGACAGTGTGAGTTTTTGTTTTTACTATAGTCCAGCCCTCCAACAGTCTGAGGGACAGTGAACTGGCCCCTGTTTAAAAAGTTTGAGGATCACTGCATCTGACTGGACAGAGTATAGTGAAATTATTGTCTCTGTTTTCTTGTGAATTTCAGCCATCTTTTCTACTTAAAAAATTTCATTTTTGTAATTCATACATTCTTTTCTTAGTAGATTGACTACTATTTGAACCCACAGTCCCCTTTTTTTCAGGTTATCATTGACAGTAGTCATTTGAGTTGATTTTTACCTGAGACTATCTTTTAACTTACTGTTAAATACCAGTTGCTCTAAAGAACTTGAGGCTTATAGGCAAAATACTATAATCCTTCATCATTGATTGTGCTATTTCTAACCCCAATTCTTATTCTAGTGGGGCATACTCCCCTACTTCACTTTTTCTTTTTTCTGTTTTCTAAGAGAGATTCAAGAACTGGAGGAATAAGCATAGGCAAAGAATAACAAAATTATAATGTTTAAGAGATATGATAATCCAGAGAAATAGTGTCAAACTGAATGAAAAATTGGTACTAATCTCTACATAAGGATACTTACGGGCAGCCTTTTGACTTAGTTTTAAATGTAATATCTATCTTTTGTTGTATTTTTATTTATTTTAAAAAATAATTCCCAATTATATTTTAATCTGGTTTCTGCAGTGTGGAGCCAGCTGTTGACTTGTTTGACACCACTGGTCCAGAATCAACAAAATTAATTGAAACAACAACAATTAATTTAGCAAAGGAGTAGGATACAAAATGAACTTACACTAATCATCAGCCTTTCTATATATTATCAGCAAAACCCAGAAGGAAGAAATAGAAAGATAAATTTAATTCAAAATACGTAATGTCTGATATATATAGGATTCTATCCACCAAGACATACATAGGAACTATATGAAAACAATGATAAAACACTCTGTATGAAATATAGACTTAAATAGATATTTATTTGCTCATAGTTTGACATATGTAATATGATAAAAATTATAATATTATCTAAGTTAATTTACTAATAAGACCAAACCAACTACCACAGGATTACTTTGTAGGAAAAAAATTAATTAAATTCATCTGGAAGAACAAAACATTTCAAGGGAAATAGTGGGGGGAAATAGAAAGAAGGAGTCTGGCAGTAATAATTCACAAACAATACTACAAAGCAGTAATCATTAAAATTATTTGTTATGGCAAAAAATAGAAAAGTCAATAAGTGGAACAGTTTAGGTACAAAACATACAATTTTTCAGTTTTTCAGTCATGTTTGTCTCCTCATGATCCTATTTGGGGTTTTCTTCGCAAAGATACTGGAGTGGTTTGTCATTTTCTTCTCCAGCTCTTTTTATAAATGAAGAAACTGAGGCAAACAGGATTAAGTGAGTTGCCCAGTCACACAACTGATGTCTGAGGTCATATTTAAAGAAGAGTCTTCCTAATTCCAGGTCTGGCACTCTATTCACTGTGTCACTTATCTGCCCCAACAAGGTAATAATGCACAATAAACCATAAAACACCTAATTACTACAGTAAGGACTTAGTGAATGACAAAACTTGCTTGGAAAACTGGAACACAGTCTAGCAGAAATTCAAGCTTAAGACCAAGTTTTCACATAAAGGAAGTGTTAATGACTGGACAAAGAATAATAGAATTGTAGAAGATAAAATACAATTTTGATTAAATAAAATTCTATTTTTTTGCAAAAACAATACAAATGCAATTAAAATTAAGAGGGGAAAGAATTGAGAAAAAATTTGCAGAAACTTTCTCTGATAAAGGTCTGATATCCAAGATATATCAGGAAATGATTCAAATATATGATATTGACAGGCTTTCCTCAATAAATAAATGATGAAAGGATATAAATAGACAGTTCTCAAAGGAAGAAAGTAAAGATATCAACAACTATATAGAAAAATATTCTAAAAATAAATACAAATTAGAGCAAATCTGAGTTCCATCTATAAAATTGGCAGATATCAAAGGAAGAAAGTAACAAATGCTGGAAGATTCTGGGGGAAAGACACAATTGTATACTGATAGTAAAAATATGAATTGATCCAAATATTCTAAAAAGCCATTTGGAACTATACCCCAAAAGTCACTAAACTGTGTTTATTTCTTTATTTCAGCAATTGTAATGCTGGAGAAACTGAGGCAAGACAGAGAGTAGAGTTTTTAATATTTTATTAATGGAGAGCTTTGACTAGTCAGCTGCATTGGACTTTTGTGTCAAAGCATCCAGCCATGAGCAAGTAATTACTGAGATTTTTATAGGGATCCAGCTATCAGGTAAACAAAGACAAGGGGGGTGGGGCAGAGGAAAGATCATAAATTCTAATAAGAAGGTCATCCAGCAGGCGACCGGAAATCTGGGCCAAAAGATTCCCAGACATTTGAGATAAGCCATCTGAAGTTTTATGACTCTTTGGAATGCCAGAGTGGCCAGAGCCCTGCAGCCCTATTTATCTCAGTCCTAATGGCCAGGAAGGGGGGAGGGTTGCCACCAGGGAAACTAAGGCAGAGAAATTCAGGGAAACTAAGGCAGGGAAACAGGTATAATAATTTGGGAAACTGAGGCATAATACAATATTACTACCAGACTTACATTGCAAGAGATCAAAAAAAGGAGCTAGTGAGAATGTTTGTCCTCCCCTACTCCTCAAAAAGATAACCAAGACCTTCACTGAAGCACTTTAAAATGCATAGAATAGAAGAAAACACAAACAGGATAACTTTAAAAGTAATAAGTTGAATTTATTATATACTCACTTAAAAGGAAAGCTAAACACAAAGATTTGCATTTTCATACATACTACTTCTTTTTCTGTACTTCTTTTTATATGCAATTTGTGTGTGTGTGTGTGTGTGTGTATGTGAAACTAAGCATTTAGTGATACAAAATTTCATTTCCTGCCCCACTCCCATCCTGTTGTTCCATTCAGTTGTTCTGAATTCAACCTAAGGCTATCTTCTTTATTTGACTTCCATATCATGATGTTGACTCATGGAATTTTTAATCCATTAAAAACTTTGGTTCTTTCTTTTTTGCACAAATTGCTGTCTAACCATATTGCTCCCATATTATACTAGTAAAAATAAAAACATGTGCCCCAGTAAAAGACTAATTTTACACTGATCTCTATTAAATTTCTTATTATTTGTTTAGGTGGAGTTGTAGAAGGGGAAAAGGAGCCACTGTCAGACAAACACAAATGGAGAGAAGAGTCAGCACAAAAAAAAGGAACCATAATGTACAACGGTAATGTAGATCCAACTTTTTAATTAGTACTATGAATCATATGAACTACATAAATCTTAAGACATATTAAAGGTGAGAGTTGCTTAATTTCATAACAAATCCAAGTTTTTACTTACAAAAGGAGTCTACCCAGTTTAGTAAGAATTACTTTTGGAAGTCCTTAATGGTCTGAGTAACCTTGGGTCTTACCCAGAGTATGAATGCTTTATTCTCTAATAATCCCAAAGTTTTTTTTTTGTTTGTTTGTTTGTTTTTACCATTTCTTGGGATGTAGGAGCAATAAACACACAGATACACACACACACACACACACACACACACACACACAGAGTGAGAGAGAGAGAGAGACACAGAGAAAGAGAGAGAGAGAGAGAGAGATGGTAGAATTATGTAACATTATCTGTGTCCATGAGGAAATGATTCACAAAAGGAAAACAGAGTTTTTTGACTATTTATGGACCTGTGTGTGAATCCTTTACATTTTTAATTTTTGTTAAATAGAATTTGTCCTATAGTCAAAGATTTGTTAGCCTGAGTGTTTGTATGAAAACTGAGGGTTCTTCTAGACATGAACCAAATTTTCATGATTCTGGAGGAAAGTCTGGGTTCTTAGGAAAAGGTAAAATGAGTCATATTATGGCTTGGAAGAGATAGTTAACACATTGGATAACAAAATAAAAATCCAAAAAGATTTTGACAGGCCTAAACTCTGAGCCAAATCTAATAAGATAAATTTCAATAAGAATCAATTTAAAGTTTTATACTTGAATTCAAAAAGCCAACTGCATGAGTAATAAATAAAGCATGGTAGCCTACATAAAAATGTAGGAAAATCTGGATTCTTAGAAAAAGGCAAAATGGGTCAAATTATGGCTTGGAAGAGATAGCTAACACATTGGATAACAAAGTAAAAATCCAGAAAGATTTTGACAGGCCTAAACCCTGAACCAAATCTAATAAGATAAATTTCAATAAGAATCAATTTAAAGTTTTATGCTTGAGTTCAAAAAGCCAACTGCATGAGTAATAAATAAAGCATGGTAGCCTACATAAAAATTTTTTGGGGAAAAGGAATTAATGATATTGTTGTACTTTGCCCTTGTTGGAACAAATCTAAAGTTTAGTTCTGTATGCTACATTTTAAGATCATTACTAAACTGGATCACATGCTGAAGAGATAATAGGCCTTGAATAATGGAACCTGAACAGAAAAGACATATTCGTTCTACTTCAAGTGTTTAAAGGCAGTCTTGTGGAAGAGGGAATAGATTTGTTCTGCTTGACCCTGGAAGAAAGAGTTAGGAACAAATGATAGGAATTGCAAAGTGGCAAGATTTAAACTTGAGTTAAGGAAGGACTTCCTTATTATTTTTGTTGTCTTATCTTTCGTTGGAAATCTTCAAGCAAAGATTGAATAATTCCTCTTTATATATGGATTAGATTAGCTGGACTTTGAGTTTCCTTCCAGTTCTGAGATGTGATTCCCAAGGACAATTAAGATTGTGGCACAAGCCAATTATAATTAGTAACTTCTAAAATATGAATTCATATCACTATAAGTTCAGAGCTGCTTTGGTCCATGGTCCATATTATCCATAGTACATGGGTAACATATTTGGGAGAGATAGTTGATATACTGAACAGCAAAATAAGAATTCCCAATTCAGATGCTATCTTCTCTTAAGAATACCTATTCCATTATGAACAAACTTTCTTTCATCTTACTCTTACCCTTTAACTGTGTCATTCTTACATCTTCCAGCATTCACTGAGTCCTGGCTTCCTTCTGATGACATTGCTTCCCTTGAAATCTTCTCTAGTACTAGTTATACTTTTTCTAACATCTTTCAATTCATTGGTCATCATGGAGGAGTCAGAATTACTCCCGGCTTTCCATTGCTATTCCCAGACTCTCTCTACCACTCTTATCTCTTAACCTATCTTCCTTTGAGGTTCACACTATCTAAATTTATCAACTAATCCATATTCTAGTAGCCATTATCTATCGGACTCTAACACATTCTCCTTACTTTCTCTATGAATTTGATCAACTAATCCATATTCTAGTAGCCATCCTATCTATCGGACTCTAACACATGTTTTTTCTCCTCATACTTCTCTCTATCTCTGAAATTCCTTTATCTGGTAATAATCTTTTATCATTTCATTTTCCCCTTTGCTTTATAATGTCTAATTCTGTTCTTAGTCTTAACCATAACCTTTCATCTGTCCCTCTTGCCATCACTCATTCAGTGGCTATATTCTTACTCTTTCTGTCTCTACCTCCTTCCTGAGTTGCTTCAACTCTACACATCTTCTACACTTAAGTCTCTTACTGATCAGACCTTGCTAGGCTCCACTCCTCCCACTATCTTTACTCCTGGAGAAAATCATAAAATCAATTCTTCTGATAAGGACTCCTGTAAATTTATATTACATAATTTCATCTGGGCCCTTTTTGCAGCAAGGCAATTCTTTTACATTTCCTAATATATTCACTAGTTCACTCATCATAGCAGCTATTTCAAATCTTTTCAACTCTCCCACAGCTCCTCCCCCGTCCCCCCCTTCTCCTATCTCAGGTAAGGATCTTGCCTCCAACTACATAGAAAACATTAAAGCCATTCTCTAAGCTCTTCCTCTTAGGCTTCCTCCTCATTTAGACATCTCTTCCCACTATAGGTTTTTTTTTTCTTTTACAGGAAAAGTTGACCCTTCTCCTTACATAGGTGAACACATTTATCCTTGATTCCATCCCATCTCATCTTCTTCAGAAGATTAATCTTTTTTATTATTTCTACATGTTCATAATCTTTCCTGGTTTTCCTCTTGTCTCTAACATGCTCATGTTTTTTTCCACTCAATCCAGTCCTTCTAGGTATTCTACTCTCTCTCTCTCTCTCTGTCTCTCTCTCTATCTCTATCTCTCTGTCTCTGTCTCTGTCTCTCTTCCTCTCTCTTCCTCTCTCTCTCTCTCTCTCTCTCTCTCTCTCTCTCTCTCTCTCTCTCTCTCTCTCTCTCTCTCTCTCTCTCTCTCTCTCTCTCTCTCTCTCTCTCTCTCTCTCTCTCTCTCTCTCTCTCTCTCTCTCTCTCTCTCTCTCTCTCTCTCTCTCTCTCTCTCTCTCTCTCTCTCTCTCCATATATATATAAACCATAAACCAGTAGAATCTTTCTATTTTCACTTTGCCTTCTGATTCTAAAAGATCTAGACAGTTTCTTTTGTGATTTCTTGAAATATTATATTCAGGATCTTGTTTTGGTCATTGCTTTCAGGGAATCCAATGATACTTAAAATTATCGCTCCTTAATTTGTTTTCTAGGTCATTGTGTGTGTGTGTGTGTGTGTGTGTATACATATATGTATATATGAAATATCCTAAATATTCAATTTTCAATCTTTGGATTTTGTTTTAATGTTTCTTGCCTCATGGAATCATTAATTTCTGTTTGATCTATTCTAATTTTCAGGGAATCTGCTACTTGAATTAGTTTTGTACCTCTTGCTCAAATTAGTGGTACAATACAGGTCTCCCCCTTCTCAATCCAATTTTTTTCTTTTTGTACTTTTTAAAGAAATAAGACATGCAGCGAATGAAACTCTACCTGAGATGATATAAATTAAAGCACTTAAAAGCCTGAATGATACTATTGTAGTTCTTGCAAAAAGCCATATACACAACCCCTGGTGGGAATCCTAATTTGTGTTCATTTTTAAAGTCTCCCTGGCAGCACTAGACACTCCCTTACTCTCCTCCTTCCTCCCCCCAAAAAACGATCATCAACTTAACAACCTTTCTGAACCCAGTTCTTTCTGTTTCCAAAGCCAATTTCCACTATACCACAGACCCTCTTGTTTTATCTACCCTACCCTACCCTAGCCCCATCAAATCAGCAATCTGCTTTTTCAATACAATATACTTTTTAAAAATTTTAATGTTCTTTATAAGACATGTTTTTCTGTACACTTGGCAATAGAGGACAGAGGGCAGGAAAATGTTATTGGCAATAAAATATGCTCTATGTTCATGATTGTATAGCTCAGAAAAGGTGAATGTCCTCCAATTTGCTTAAGGCAACAAAACCCTTAGAGCTAACATTTTGAGCAAGTGCCTCTTGTCATCTTTCCCTCTGCACTTACTTGAAGACAGCTCATCTTAAGACATTTACTTCTTTTATAACTCCACATTTCATTTTCGTTTCAATTCTATTCAGTCCAATTGCTCTATTCAAACAAAGTCATTTAATCTTCTCTGTTCTGATTGATATTTTAATTATCTAGTCCTTTCCAGCTGAGTCCACCTCAGTTTTTATGCTGTCTGAAGAGAACCATGCTTTTTTTTGTATATGAATGATGAACTCATTGACAGAGACATTTTTCTCTCCAAAGACTGAAAAATAAATTATCCACTCCTGAACTATCCTGAAACATGATTTACCCATCATTTACTTTTATTGGTCTGTTCATATCTTAAATACAAATGCTAGCATGAATATAATAAGTGAATCTACTATTTATTTTTGTGGCTAGGAATGTGTTCTAAAAGCTTATACTAATATATGTCAATCTTAAATGGCAAGGACAAATCATAAACATAACTCCTAACAGTATCATAGTATCTTACATTTTTAAAAAATCTTTTAGATATCTCCTTTGATTTTTAAAATTATAAGTATTAAGTATTACCCTTTCAGGTATTACCTATAAGCTCAGAGAAGTTGAAGCTTGTCCATAGTCATCTAGCTAATATATGTTGGACTTGGGATACAATCCCAAAGTTCTCCTAAGTCCTAAGTACAATTCTCTTTCAATATACTAGCTGCTTCTCAGTCCATTTTGTGTGAGGTCATCTTTTTTACTATCTAAATGAAATATTTCATTTAAGACTTACACTGAACATCAATACAAAAAAATTTTCTTAGTAATGAATTACATTTAAATTAATTAATTTCAACATAAAATCATTTCCTCTTCAAAAAAAAATTTTGTCATTCATCTTTATTGACTTTTCTAACTATGTTATGATGTATCTGCTTCTGGTTTTTTCTCTTTGAATTAATTCACAAAAAGCTTTCCAGATTTGTTTTCATACTTTTCAGTCATAAGTAAATTATAATAGTATCACAGAACATCAATGGACTAAAATTTATTTAACCATTACGTATTACTGGATACACAGACTTTTATTTTTATTTTGCAAATGAATACAAGTTGTTATGATAGTATCTAACAGATAGTTCTTTCTAAAATGCAAACACATACAAACAATTTCTATATATTTTCTTAATAAAAGAGTTGGTCAAAGTATATGATTCATTTTTTTTAACTTTTGCTTTGTTCTGCCATGTTGCACTCCAAAAAGATTTTACAAACTTGCAATTCAATATCTAGAAACATCTTAAAAATTAAAAAAAAAACAGAATTTATTATTTCCTGTCCAGGGACAGATCCCCCCAATTCAACAGAATATTTATTCAATGTGCTGAAAAAAATAAATTAAGGAAATAGGATCAGTATGGCAGGATCCCAGCTTTCAATCATAGGCTCTATTAGAGAGACAAACTATCCAGATAAATATATAAGACAGATTTAAATATGTTAAGTTGATAAGAATACAAAGTACCTGTCAAGTCACAGATTATAGCATTTAGAGCTGGAAGAGCTTAAATATTTGTAGTGAGAGCTACTTTTTTTTCCAAATCTCTTCACTAAACCATGATGTTTAGTGAAATTATTTCTATTTGGAAGAATTGCTGAATTTAAATGAATTGGAGCTTTGATAAGGTATACCTTGAGTGCCAGATAGAGATGGCAGCAGGTGAAAATCAGGATAGGCCTTAGTAAATTGTATAGTCCAAATGACCACATTCAAGGGAGTATTGATTTTACTCACAAATAAAGTATTTAAGACCAATGCTTTACATATAAGAGGCACTTAATGCATTATTCAATTTAATACTTATACTTTTTCAGTGAATCCTTTAGAATTAGGGTAACTAAATATTATTTATATATGTATTATAGAAGCATGTTTTTTAAAATGTAATTGTAAAACTTTAAATATTAGGAAATAATATTTCTGCAGCCTTTCCAGACTTTTCCCTTTAAAAAAATGGATAAAACAAAAGCTAGGTTCTTTCTTTGGGAAATAGATTAATAATGATATCAGCCTTAATTCTTATCTAGATAATGTCATTGCCTTCCTTCACCCAGCTGGGGACAATGTTTTCTCTATTTAAATTCCAGGTCAAGATAATTGGTCACAGGAAGGAACTATTATCCAAGAAGGAATATTAGGCCAAAATTCATTTAATCTTTTTCTTTCTCCAAGATTCCTATAATGTTATCCTAAAATTGTCTGGGGCAAGAGTCACATAGGAGGGCATGGAAAACTATGCCAGTAACTAACCCATGTTTGAATGGTTCTGATATAGATTAAAATTAAATGTAATAAAATTATTTCTGGTAGATTTGAATTTAAAAAACAGAGTTCATTATTAGTATTTTTTTTTCTTTTGAGTTCTGGCTATTTTGCACTCCAAAATTACATCTACTTCTTAAAATCCCTAGTTTCCTTCAAAGCTCAGCTAAAGCATAGTATTTTTAAATAAGACCTTTCCTAATATCTCCTATCTTTTAGTGTATCCTGGCCTCCCCAAAATTACCTTTTACTTACTTTGTATATAGTTTGCATTTGCATATACTTTTATGTGTGCATGTTGCTTTGTCCAAAAGAATGTAAATTCCTTGAAGTCAAAGGCATTCATGTTAACAGGCACTTAATAAATCTGTGCTGGTATATTAAGGGAAATTAAGTGCTTTCCTGCCATTTCCTCATTTTTCTTGACTTTCAGCCTCCTGGCCTTCTCAAGGTCTTAGGCTGATTCCTCAGCACTTTTTGTATGTCCTTACCATAGTCATAGTCTTCAGTCTTCTTAACCCCTGCAGAAACTTGTGTTCCACTTCCCTGTCTTTTCCAGTTCTGATTGATGATCCTTTTTCCTTATTTTGTTGAAGTTCAAACCTTCACAGAACTCACAGGCTACCTACCCCCCAAGCTGTCCAGCATCACTTTATAGTTTGTCTTCTTCATTAGAATGTAAACTCTTTGAAAATAAGAATGTCTTACTTGCTTAATTTTGTATCTATACACAGTGCCTAGCCCACATAATAGGCTTTTAACTTTTTCTTTATCATCATGGAATAGACAAGGCCTGTGTGTGAATTTGTTTTGCTTGACTAAGCTATTTGTCATAAAGATTTTAATTTTCTTTTTCCTTTTTTTCTTTTCAATGATGGAAGGGGTGAGAAGAAAATAAAACTGATTTTTGAATTAAAAAAAAGACCTGGCAAACACCAAATATAATCTCAAAAATGAATTGGTTTAAAATATAGATTTGCTATAAAACAAGTTTACAATTATTTCCATTGTAAATCCAAATAATTAAGGGTTTTCCAATTATTAGTTTCTAAGGGGGGAGAGGGGGAGGGAATTTTTGGCTTAGACAAATAAAGAAAAAACAGAAAAGTAGAGGCTGAGCTTCTTTTCTCAAACACTTTTAACTTCCAAACTAATAAAGGCTGCCATGGTAGTAAAGCATATGTAAAAAATGAAATCTCACTTCTAGCTGGGGATAAAAAGTCTCTCTCATATCAAGTTAGTAAGGAAAGAACCATATCCTTGATTGAGCCAATGGAGCCACATGATTATCTGGTAGAATGCCTGTAAAGGTGACTTTTAGACAGGTCTTCTATTCCTTTTCCAAATCAGGTACACTGATACCATAGCCTGAAATGGCGTGGCCTTGAAGTATCCTTTGATGATTATCTTCATCCCTTAGACCATAACTAAAAGCCAGTATATTGCAAGAGATTATTTTATTTTCTAATGAGCTATGAGTCCAAATTCATGACTTTCTTATAGCTGTTATTCTCTTGAGAAGGGAAGGAATCAGCCTTCAACTTCATCCTCTTGAGTTTTTTTGACCAATGAATATGAATTTTGAATGAAAGTGAACTTATAAAGATTAAACAAGTATTAAAGAATTCTTATTTTAATATATCTGGGCTTAATTGAAGAGTGATTAGACTTTATACCTTTCTTCTTTCCATCTAATCTATTGCCAAAGCCAGAGAAGGCCCACAATCATAGATCTCCAACATACCAACTATGGTCAGCTTCAGAACTGATCATCTCTTCATCCTGGAAGTTGCCATTCATGTAACATTCTATGATAAAAAAAAAATAACAGTATCTGGTTTTGCTTCCATGGTCTGCAATTCATAAATATTTTCAGTGAAGTTTATTGTAATCACATCTCCAATAATTAGATGGAAAAAGTTTCTCAAAATGCTCTCAATTTGGATGAATTGAAAGACCTTTCTCACTGGATGATACCTTTAAAGCATTTACTTTTTGAAGAGAGCTTTTTTTTTTTTTTTGCAAAGCAATGCTTTAAAAAAAAATTGAGGGGCAGCTAGGTGGTACAGTGGATAGAACACCAGCTCTGAAGTCAGGAGGACCTGAGTTCAAGTCTGGTTTCAGATACTTAACACTTCCTAGCTGTGTGATCCTGGGCAAGTCACTTAACCCCAATTGCCTGGGCAGGAAAGGGGGGGGTGGTCGAACTTGAGAGCACTTTGAGAAACTGTGTTCTAAATGGTGGGGATATGAAGAAAAACAAAAGAAAATTGTTATTCTCAAGGAGCTCATAGTTTTGCAAACCACTTTGTACAAACAAGCTTTCTACAGGAAGGAAGCAGAATTAAGGGAGATCAGGAAGGATTTTCTGAAGAGAGTAAAATTTTAGCTGAGACTTGAAGGGAAACAGGGAAACCAGGAAGTGGAAATGAGGAGAGAGAGAGCATAGCATGAATAGGATGCAAGAGCCCCATAGAATGGGCAGATATAGCTAATTTGTAGTCAGGATTGTTGAAAACAATCCTATACAACTTGACGAGATTATGAATTTACTGTTGTACAGGTGAGATATCCAGATCATTAATAAGTAATTTTGATAAATATTTTTAATATAAAATGTCCTAAAAGATAGAAGTTAAATGTCGGACCCAAACCTCTTTAAATACCTATAAATACTAACTCTAAACAAATTCTAGTGTGGCAGAACCAACAAAAAAGATAGTGTGAAACAATAATCTACTCCTTGACAAGTTAAAAGGTTGGTAGGAAAGGACTATTATGCCAGAGTGACAGTGGAGTACAGTTCAATGCAAGTCAAGCCAGTTGGACCAGGCCCCAGCAAACCAGGACTAGGCCTTGGGGTGACTGAATCAGTCTCAAGAACAGTGGTAGTTTCCAGACCTCTCAGCCCCCAAATGCTAAATATAGCTTAGAAGGTCAGCAAGAAAGATCTATCACAACAGGATGAAATCAGGAAAGTAGTAATCACTTCTACTTACATCATACCACCTTGGAAGAATCAAAACCTTATTGGTTCCTAGAAGTATCTCTGAAAACAGCTATACAAAATCCCTCAAGTTTGGGACAGGGTACCCTTTATCCTGGAAGAAGAGCCCTAAATTTTACAAAGAGTTAAAAGTAAAATAATAGACTGAGAAAAAGAAAAAGATTTTAACCCTAGAAAGTTACTATGATGATAAGGAAGATCAAAATACACATTTAAAATAAGTTAAGAAAGTCAAAGGTCCTATATCTATAGTCTCCAAAAAAAATATGAATTGGTCTCAGTCTATGAAAGAGCTCCAAAGGGATTTTGGAAATCAAATAAAAGAGTAAAAGAAAAAAATGAGAAGAGAAATGAGAGTGATGCAAGAAAATCATGAAAAATTAAGTCAACAGATTGATAAAAGAGACAAAAAATACTGAAGAAAATATACCTTAAACAACAGACAAGACCAAAAGAGATACAAAAAGCCAGTGAGGAGACTACTTCAAAAAGCAGAATTGGCCAACTGGAAGGAGAAGCACAAAAATTCACTGAAGAAAAAAAACTCCTTTAAAAGTAGATTTGGACAAGTGGGAAAATATGTATAAAAGCTCCCTGAAGAAAATAATTCCTTAAAATTTAGAATTGAGCAAATGGGAGCTAATGACTTTATGAAAAATGAAGAAACAATCAAACAAAAATAAAAGAATGGAAAAATAGAAAACAATGTGAAATATCTCATTGTAAAAACAACTGACCAGAAAAATAGATCCAGGAGAGATAATTTAAAAATTATTGGATGACCTGAAAGCATAATCAAAAAAAAAAAAAAAAAAAAAAAAAAAAAAAAAGAGCCTAGACATCATCTCTCAAGAAATTCTCAAGGAATAATTCCCTGATATCTTAGAACCAGAGAGTAAAAAAGAATTTGAAAGAAACAACCACAATAATCTCTTGAAAGAAATCTCAAAATGAAAACTCCAAGCAATATTATAACTAAATACCAGAACTCCCAGATGAAGGAGAAAATATTGCAAGTAGCCTGAAAGAAACAATTCAAATATCTTGAAGCCAGACAGTCAAGATAAAATAATATTTGATTATGATGAAGTACTATTCTTCTATACAAAATGATGAGCAGAATTCTCTCAGAAAAATCTGAACTTAAATGAGCTGATGCAAATTGAAATGTACTGTGTACAAAGTAACAGCAATACTGTGAACAACTTAGCTATTCTCAGCAATATAATGTTCCAAGACACCTCTGAAGGATCTAATGATGAAAAATGCTATCTATCCCCATACAATCTAAAAACCTATTGAAATATACTTTTAAAAAAACTTTACTTTTCTTGAGATTTGTTTTTGAATTTTTGTTTGTTTTTTGTCTATGTTTTCCTTTACAACAAATCTATTCTGGAAATGTTTTGCATGACTATACATGTGTAATTTATATTGGATTGCTTACTTTCTCAATGAGGAGGTGGAATAGAGAGGGAGGAAGAGAGAATTTGGAACTTAAAGTTTTAAAAATGTAATTAAGAATTTATTTTGCATGTAGTTGGGGAAAAATACAATACTAAATACTTTTTTAAAAAGAGAAAATAATGTTAGGTGTGGTGCTTCCTTGGATATTTAAAAATAAACTTATCAATTTTTACATGCATTTATATTTTTTCACTCCTACATTGGCCATGCCTGAAAACAGATTTTTCTCTCTACATTTTAAGTTCACCATCCTGGCAGAAGGTAAGTGGTATGTCTTATCTTCAGTCTTCAAAACTCATGGTTTTTCATTGTTTTGATCAGAATTTGTATTGTATTGCATTGATCAGAATTCTAAAGTCAAAGTTGGTTTTCTCTATAATGTTGTCATTATATAAATTACCTATTTCTGGTTCCCTTTTCTCTACATCAGTCAATAAAGGCCTTCATAGTTTCCTCTAAAGTTATCTATCTTGTCACTTCTTATGAAACAATAATACTCTATTACACTACTTGCTTAACCATTCCTTGTAGAACTTCCTTGTTTCTAACTTTTGACTGCTAAGAAAAGAATTACTATAAGTATTTTTATTCATGTATATCCTTTACCTAGCTTTGATTACTTCAAGATATAGGCCTAATTAGTAATAGTATAACTGGATCTACTGGTTTACTCAAAAGAGAAATCAAATAGTTTCAAATAGTTCCAAATCGCTTTCTAGGATGGCTGGACCAATTCAGAGCTTCACCAACAAAGAATTGGCCACTCCAACAATTGTCATTTTTTTGTGTGATCTTTTCCAGTGTGGTAGGCATAAAATGGAATTTCAAGTTTTGGTTTGCATCCTTTGAAAACTGCCTGCTCATATTCTGAGTTGTAGAGTTGATACCATCAGTAATTGAAATCACCAGCTTTCACAAACATCACAAGAAGGAAAAACTCTTCTTTAATATTTTATTCTTCAAACTAAAGCCTCTAGGATTAGATATGAAGAGGAAAAAAAAAAAAGCTTCCATGAATCAAATCTTCCAATTCAGAGATTAGAGAACAGACTCTCAGAAACTTCCATATTTTTATGAAGTGTTACACATATTACATTATAACTGAATCTATAGGTGCAAAGACATTCACTTTATAGCACTCCCTTCTGACAGACTATGGGATTAGTTAAGTGGTCTTTGGGAATCCCAGAACTCCCTTTTCCTGCCTAAAACAGAATAACCATGCAATCTAAAAATTCAAACTTTTTTCTTTCCAGCACCCACCATTAATCTTGGCTCAAATATTTTAAAAATGTCACTATAGTATCTCCTTTAAACTTATCTGTCAAAATAGGAAAAAATTATAATCTACAATACTTTCCATAGGATACATATTTTATCTACAAGTTTTGTTTTCCACTTAAAGGTATATATTTTCCCAACATCTATCAATATATGATAAAGTCCTTCCAAAAAGACTTCTTTGTGAAACTATTTTTAAAAAAGAGTTGCACATAAAGAAGATCCAAATCACTTCCAGTTGATCAATGATGGACAGAAACAACTATACCCAGAGAAGGAACACTAGGAAATGAATGTAAATTGTTAGCACTACTGTCTATCTACCCAGGTTACTTATACCTTCAGAATCCAATACTTAACGTGCAACAAGAAAATTGGATTTACACACATATATTATATCTAGGTTATACTGTAACATATGTAAAATATATGGGATTGCCTGTCATCTAGGGGAGGGAGTAGAGGGAGGGAGGGGAAAATTTGGAAAAATGAATACAAGGAATAATGTTATAAAAAAATTACTCATGCATATATACTGTCAAAAATATAATTATAAAAATTAATTTAAAAAAAGAAGAAAAAAAAATTAAAAAGGGTTGCAAGTAGGACACATTAATAGACCATATGGTCTCTTTCTCACTCATAAATGCTTCCACTCTATGTATGTTCTTTGTGAATTAGATGGAGTGAAAAAGCTCCCTTTCTTCTCAGATGCATCTGTGTGCACCTTTCTCCTCTAGATAAAATGGGCTTTTTAGGTAGAAGCATGGTTAGGAAGCAGTTCATATAATAAGCAATCATCTTATTTTTTTAAAAGACATATCAATTTAAGTTTAAGAGCTGAAGTATCTTTTTAAGTTGAGTTACAACATGTGAGCAATTTAATAGTATAACATTTTGTTTATAGGTTCAGAGTAGCTTTCAATTTCTTTACCAGTGTGCTTCTAATTAAATCATAATTGTACCATTCACAATGGAATGAAAGAAAAGCTGTTATACTGGATATTTTTCATGAAAGCAAAACAAGATGACCCCCCCAAAATAACCAATTCCCAAAAGAAAAATACCAGCACATGAAAAGGGTACATAAAAATAAAACACCTAAATTACACTGCAACGTTTAAAATTACATAACTGTAAAACTGATATATCATTTATTGATGGACTCAGATTATTAAAATATATGTTCTTAATTATGATCAGTTAAAAAAAAACAAAGATTGTTTATCAATAGCACTGTGTAGGTACCGTCTATGTTCAGAATTTTATATTTAAGAATTCACATTTTTGTCACCTTAAAAATTATATTTTACATCACATACCCAGAGTTTGTCTTTATGGTAAAATTAACAATTTTTTCATTTATATATATATATATATATATATATATATATATATATATATATATATATATATATATATATATATATAAAGTAAGAGGAAAAATAAGCAAAATATTGGGTCCTCTCTTTTTTTCAAATGCCATTTCCTCATTAGCAGAGGAATTTTGATTGAATGGTTGGAATTTTCTCACACCTCCCCTTCATAATCTCATGTTATTTACATTTGCAACTCAGAATAAAACTGTTTTTAAAAATAAGCTAATTCCTCACCATGTCACCACCATTTTTCATTCTTACTGACTGACTATTCAATATTCCAGTGATACTCAATAAGTTTATGGTGTAGGGTATTGAAAATTAGTTAATTATTATTAATTAATTAATTATTGAAATTTGCTCTTTTCCATTATACCATTTGGCTAGTCCTATATCAATGACTTTTAAGTGACCATTTAATGACTGAATCTAATGGTTTAAAAAAAGACCAATCATTGGGACATAGTTCTAAATTGCTACCATTCTGTAGAACTGATACTAGAGAAAATAATGTATTTTATTTACAACAAATAAAACATATATTCCTTTGAGTAAAAAACCATTAGACTTGGTTTTAGCGATGTTAGAAAGAAGCTTTTGTATTCTCACTCCCTTGTGCATGATATTCTTCTTTAAAAAAATGACTTTTTAGGGTCAGCTAGTTGATATAGTGGATAGAGCACCAGCCCTGAATTCAGGAGAACCTGAGTTCAAATCTAGTCTCAGACACTTAACACTTCCTAGCTGTGTGACCCTGGGCACTTAACCCCAATTGTCTCAGGAAAAAAAAACCCAAAAAACAAAAAAGACCATTTTTTAACCAAATAATTTGATACCAGTTCTTTTCTGTCATCTGTTTTATTAGTTTTAATTACATGGTATATATTAATATTAATATATTAATATCTAATAATATAATTATTTATAATAATAATTTCCAGGATTTGTATTAAGTAAAGACTTTTTATTACCTTAATAAGCTATTAAATAAGCATTTATTAAGCACTTATTACATATTTATCCAAGGCTATCTCCAGTCATCCTGATCTATATTTTGCACATGATCCAGATTTCTCTGAAGGAAAAAATGAAGCTGGTGACTTGGCAATGTGAAAGGAAAGAGATAAACAAAATAAGAGCAAAAGTTCTCTCTCCACCTTTTTAAAAAAATTAAAAGATAACTGAATATAGGTCAAAAGAACTCATCACAAAGAAAATTACATTTTAATTTAACATATATTCAAAAAGAAAAGCAAAGATGTTATTAATGTATGTATGATCCTCATTTTCTTTTTCATATTTACATTTATTTATTTATTTTAAACTTAAATAGAAAATAAGAAAAAAATTGCCATATGTACAGTAGAACATAAGAGAAAATTACAAATATAAAGCAATAAATTTTCATTTCAAGAAAGCCTATACAATAAATTCTACACATTATGTTTAGGGCTGACTATCTTTTCTTGCTTCCTTGTAGGTTTTCTTTTCTTGTCTTTATTCTTTGTTTTCCCCTTCCTCTCCCCCATCCCTTGGAGAAGACTACAATTAAATGAGGATATATACACACCCACAAATAGATATATACAGAGTGTGTGTGTATAGATAGATAGATAGATATAGATATAGATATATGCATACATATATATTCACATATATATATACACAAACATATATACATACATATACACACATATATGGATATAGATATCTATAGTCATACATACATATATATACACACACACACACATCTACATTCATATGCATCCATGTAAGACTGGACTATGTTTGTCTTCTGTTTCTCTAAAAGTGAATAATATCTTCCTTTATAAGTCCAAATCTCAATATTTTTCTAACTGATCATTTTTTATACCACCACAATATTCCAAACTTAATATTGTCTAGTTATTTTAAATAGTCTAAAACAAATATTGGTTAATATAGCCAACATAACATAGTTCCCTATTTTTCTCTTTTGATTAAACATATTTTACTTTTAACTTTTTTTAAGATCATGATTACCACCCCCTTTTTTATATAATAAATTCTACTCCTGATCTTT
Source organism: Sminthopsis crassicaudata (assembly GCF_048593235.1). Lineage (NCBI taxonomy): Eukaryota > Metazoa > Chordata > Mammalia > Dasyuromorphia > Dasyuridae > Sminthopsis > Sminthopsis crassicaudata. The sequence goes on along the minus strand of NC_133620.1, from coordinate 196,762,403 downwards.
ATTTTATGTTTATGTGTGTCTCTTATTTTTTTATCCCTCCTGATTTCTCTACTTTGCTTCTACTTTGCCCTCTTATTACTTAACCTACCTCTCCCTCCAAGGATCCCTTCCTTATCCTTCTTTAACTCATTCTTGTTAATCTACACATCCTTTTATATCCCACCTTATCCTATTCCCTTGTTCTCTTATTTTTTTTATAAATTTAGAAGATTTTTATTCCCTTCCAAATGTATATGTTGTTTTCTCCTTACCCCTCATCTGATATGAAAAGTTCCCTCTAAAAATCCCTTCCTTAATTCCATTTAAAATAACTGTCAATAGTATAAAATATTTGGGAATCTATATGCCAAGAAAAAGTCAGGAACTATAGGAACACAACTACAAAATACTTTCCACACAAATAAAATCAGACCTAATCAGTTGGAAAAATATAAAGTGCTCATGGGTAGGCTGAACGAATATAATACAAATGACAATACCACCTAGATTAATATACTTATTTAGTACTTATTTAGAACTAAAACTATATTATAAAGCAGTGGTCATTAAAACCATTTGTACTGGCTAAGAAATAGAGTAGTTGATCAGTGGAATAGGTTAGGATCATAGGACAAAATATGGACCCATACCTAACTCCACATACTAAGATAAAATCTAAATGGATTCATGATTTAAACATAAAGAATGACATTATAAGCAAATTAGAAGAACATAGGATAGTTTGCCTCTCAGATCTGTGGAGAAGGAAGGAATTTGTGTCCAAAGAACTGGAACTCATAAATGAACACCAGATAGCTAATTTTGATTATATTAAGTTTAAAAGTTTTTGTATAAACAAAACTAATGTGGTTAAGATCAGAAAGAAAACAATAAATTGGGAAATCATTTTTACATTTAACGATTCTGATAAAAGCCTCATTTCTACAACATACAGAGAATTGAATCAAATTTATAAGAATCCACACCACTCTCCAATTGATAAATAGTTAAAGGATATGAACTGACAATTTTCAGGAGGAAAAATTAAAATTATTTCTAATCACATGATAAGATAATCTAAATCACTATTAATCAGAGAAATGTAAATGAAGACAACTCTGAGATACCACTACACACCTCTCAAATTGGCTAAGATGACAGGAAAAGACAAGGACGAATGTTGGAGGGGATGTGGGAAAACTGGGACATTAACACATTGTTGGTGGAGTTGTGAACAGATCCAGTCATTCTGGAGAGTAATTTGTAACTATGTTCAAAAAGTTATCAAACTGTACATATGCTTTAAACCAGCAGTTGGGTCAAATTTGGGCCTATATCCCAAAGAGATCTTAAAAGAAGGAAAGAGACCTGCATGTGCAAAAATGTTTGTGGCAGCCCTTTTCGTAGTGGCAAGAAACTGGAAACTGAGTGGATGCCCATCAGTTGGAGAATGGCTGAATAAGTTATGGTATATGAATGTTATGGAATATTATTGTTCTATAAGAAATGATCAGGAGGATGATTTTAGAGAGGCCTGGAGAGACTTACATGAACTGATGCTGAGTGAAATGAGCAAAACCAGAAGATCATTGTACACAACAACATCAATGTGATACGACAATCAATTCTGATGAACGTGACTCTTTCCAACAATGATGTCAGTTCCAGTGATCTTGTGATGAAGAGAGCCATCTACAGTCAGAGAGAGGACTGAAGAAACTGAATGTGGCTCATAACATAACATTCTCACTCTTTTTGTTGTTGTTCATTGAATTTTGTTTTTTAACTCATTTGCTTTCTTTTTTTGATCTGATTTCTCTTTTGCAGTAAGAGAATTGTATAAATGTTTATATATTAAAAATAAAAATCCCAGACTTCCGGCCAAGATGGCGGCGTGGAGGCAGACAGCTGCTTGAGCTCTGCGTTTTCTCTCAGGACTTACTTCATGACAAGCCTCGGAGTTAATGCTTGACCGGAAAAGAAACCCACAAATAATCACCAACCGAAGACATCCTTGAAATTTGCCAGAGAAAGTCTGTATTTGCTCGGGGGAGGGGACAAACAGACTGGGCACAGACTGAGGGCAGGTAGCCAGAGGGAGGCAAGCAGCTCACACAGCTGGCGGGGGGGAGGGGGGGCGCAGTACGATCTCTTCCGTTTCTGGAAAAAGACTTTTACCCCAGTGTGGATGTTCCATCTTGGCAGCAAGCCAGGAGCAGCAGAGAAGAGAAGGTATAATTACCGGAGGTGAAGAATAAAATCCTGGAAAGCTAGCATCTCTAGGGACCCTGCCACCCCCACCCCCACCCAGAGTGACTCAGTGCGATCTTAGAGCCTCAGAGCGCAGACACAACGCAGCCATCACTGTCCTATTAGTGCCTCGCTGCTGTCTCCCGCAGTCTGTAGAGAAAACCTGGGAATACCATCCAGCCCCATCCCTCCCAGAAACAGACAAATTGTTTTTCTTGCCAATTTGTTTTCTTTGATTCTGCTCTGACAAAATGAACAAAAAAATCAATAGGGCTCTAACCATTGACAGCTTCTGTATGGAGAGAGAAGAGGACTTCAAATACTGAGGAGACCAAAAGCAGATTGTCTCCAGAGGAATCCCCTAAGGGGGATATGATCTGCTCCTCAATACAAAAGAATCTCATAGTGGAAATCAAAAAGGCTCTCACAAGAGAGCTAGAAGAGAAATGGGAAAAGGAAAGGGAAGCTTGGCAAGAGAGCCTGGAGAAGTTATCCAGAGTGGATAAAGAAAACAAATCATTGAGAAATAAAATTAGTGAATTAGAAAAGGTAAACAACTCCAAGGAAAACAGGATTAGTGAGCTGGAAAAAGAAAACAGCTCTCTAAAAAATAAAATGGATGAAATGGAAAAAAATTCCATAGAAGAAAAAAACTCACTTAAAAACTCAATTGGACAATTACAAAAAAATATTTAAAAAGTGAGTGAAGAAAATACATCATTGAAAATTAGACTCGAACAAGTAGAAATGAATGACTCAAGGAGAAACCGAGAAGTAGTCAAACAAAACCAGAAAAACAAAACAATTGAAAAGAATGTCAAGTACCTTATTGGAAAGACAACAGACCTGGAAAACAGATCCAGGAGAGACAATTTGAGAATAATCAGACTCCCTGAAAAAATGTGAGAAAAAAAGAACCTGGACACTATTTTCCAGGAAATTATCAAAGAGAACTGCCCAGACATTTTGGAAACAGAGGGTAAAATAGACATTGAAAAAATTCATCGATCACCTACTGAAAGGGACCCTAAAATCAAAATGCCAAGAAACATATTGGCCAAGTTCAAGAACCATCAGACGAAGGAAAAAATACTGGAAGCTGCTAGAAAAAAAGCAATTCAGATATGGAAGAGCCACAATAAGGATAACCTATGATCTAGCAGTGTCCACATTAAAAGAACGAAGGGCCTGGAACATGATATTCTGAAAGGCTAAGGAACTTGGTATGCAGCCAAGAATAACTTACCCAACAAGAATGAGCATCATTTTCCAGGGAAGAGGATGGACATTTAGCGAAATAAATGAATTCCATCTATTCTTGATGAAAAAACCAGACCTACACAAAATGTTTGATCTTCAAATACAGAACTCAAGAGATTTCTAAAAAGGTAAAAAGAAATCTTGAGAATTATATTTCTGCCATAAAGATATGTAAAGAACACATGTATAATTTGTCCTGGAAAGGAAATTATATCCTAAAAAAAGATAAAGTGGTGGTACTATATCTCATGAAGAGGCAAAGGTAACTTATTATATCTGAGAGAAAGGAGGGAGATGAACATAGTGTGTATTAATAGACATATTCGATTTATGGTGAAACTTCTTCCACTTCATTGAAAAGTGAGAGGGAAGGAGTAAGCTAAGAGGAAGGCAATAAGAAATTGTGAGAAAAAGGGGTAAAATAGGAAGAGGAACTTTAAGGTGGGGGAGGGATACTAAAAAGGGAGGGCTGTGAAAAGCAGGTGGTGTTCACAAGTTTAATACTGGGTAGGGGGGTAAGAGGGAAGGAAAGGAGAAAAGCATAAGCAGGGGTCAACAGGATGGCAAGCAATATAGAATTAGTCATTCTAACCATAAATGTGAATGGGGTAAACTCCCTCATAAAGAGGAAGCAGTTTGCAGACTGGATTAAAAGTCAAAATCCTACTATATGTTGTTTACAGGAAACACACCTGAAACAGGGTGATACATTCAAATTAAAAGTAAAAGGTAGAGCAGAATCTACTATGTTTAAGGTGAAGCCAAAAAAGCAGGGGTAGCCATCCTCATCTCAAATCAAGCAAAAACAAAAATTGATCTAATTAAAAGAGATAAGGAAGGGCATTATATCCTGCTAAAGGGTAGCATAGATAATGAAGCAGTATCAATATTAAACATATACGCACTGAGTGGTGCAGCATCTAAATTCTTAAAAGAGAAATTAAGAGAGCTGCAAAAAGAAATAGATAGCAAAACTATAATAGTGGGAGATCTCAACCTTGCACTCTCAGAATTAGATAAATCAAACCACAAAATAAATAAGAAAGAAGTCAAAGAGGTAAATAGAATACTAGAAAAGTTTGATATGATAGATCTTTGGCGAAAGCTAAATGGAGACAGAAAGAAGTATACTTTCTTCTCAGCAGTTCATGGAACCTATACAAAAATTGATCATATACTAGTACATAAAAACCTCAAAATCAAATTCAGTAAGGCAGAAATAGTAAATGCATCCTTTTCAGACCACAATGCAATGAAAATTACATTTAATAAAAACCCAGGGGGAAATAGAACAAAAAATAATTGGAAACTAAGTAATCTTATACTAAAGAATGATTGGGTAAAACAGCAAATCATAGACATAATTAATAACTTCACCCAAGAAAATGACAATAATGAGGCATCATACTAAAATGTGTGAGATACAGCCAAAGCAATAATAAGGAGAAGTCTTATATCTCTAGAGGCCTACTTGCATAAAATAAAGAAAGAGAGGGCCAACGAATTGGGCTTACAACTAAAATTGATAGAGAAGGAACAAATTAAAACCCCCGCAGACAAACACGTAACTTGAAATTCTAAAAATAAAAAGTGAGATAAATAAAATGGAAAGTAAAAAAAACTATTGAATTAATTAATAAAACTAAGAGTTGATTCTATGAAAAAATAGATATATAAATATATCTAATATATATATATATATGCATGCCCCCTTTAGCCCATTTCTGATGAGAACAGAATTCCAGACTTGCTAGCTTTCCTGTCCCATCTAATTCCTTTGTGCCAGTTCTTCCTCATCATACCTCATTAGTATGAGCTATCTTTTGACCTTTTCCTATATGGTTTTGCTTTTTAGAATCATATCATACTCATCTCTACCCCCAACCTTTCTTTCAAACTACTTAATTATTAATAACAATCTTAAACATATAGCATATATTTCCATGTATAAAACATAAACAATTTGTCTTTATTGAGTCACTTGCAATTAGTCTTTGATGTCCATCTTATATTTTTCTTGGATGTCAAATATTCTATGAAGTTCAGTTATTTTTTGCAACAAAATCCTGAGAGTCTCTCAATTCATTGAATATCCTTTTTTTGTTATTCAGGATTATACTTAACTTTGCTGATTGTGATTTTTTTCAGTTGCAACCCCAGTTCTTTTGTTCTTCAATATATAGTGTTCCAAGACCTACAATCTTTAAGTGTAGATGCTGCTAGGTCTTGTGTGATTCTAATTGTTACTCCATCATATGTTAATTGGTTTTTTTCTTGTTGATTGTAATAGTTTCTTCTTGACTTGGTTTGTGCTTTATACTTCATATAGGTGGAACCACTACTCTGGTATCTTTCTTCTATATCTTCTCTGACTGTCTCAGGAAGACCACTATTCTACCCCAAATCTTGTTTATTATTTACCATTCTATGTTCAGTCTGAGGAGTTATGTTGTCTTCTTTGGAATGGAGATATGGAGAGTTTGGTAATTTTTGTCCTATTCCAACATCTTTCCAAAATCCACTCAATCCTCAATTTCTATTTCACAAGTACAAGAAAATATTTTTATTTAAGTTCAAGGTTTGTTTTTGTTTTTGTTTTGTTTTGTTTTTTTAATACAGGGGGTGGAAGAAGAATCATAATGACATAGCAATGGTTTTTAAGTGCTTGAAGGGATATTATATAGAAGAGAAATCAGATTATACCATTGGGCCCCAAAGAGCAAAACCTGGAAGATTGGATAGAAGCTGACAAGAGGCAGATTTAAGCTTGATATCAGTAAAAACTTCCTAAAAATTCAAGTTGCCCTAAAGTAGAATTGGCATCTCCTTGGAGATCTTCAGATTGAGACTTAATAAGTATAAGTCATGTGTTATATAGCTAGGGTTCTATCAATATATGGGATGAATTTAATGGCTGCTAGAGTCTCTTGCAACTCTCAGTTTGGGGGGTTGAGAATGCATTTAGACATGGTGGGGGATTCTATACAAAGAAAAAAAAAAGGGAAATCAATTATGAGGAACAGCAAATAGTCTTGTCCCGCCTTAGCATAAAGGCACATTAAGGGGACTAATGGGTAAATAGGCCTAGTGAAAGCCAAATTGTGAAGGGCTGTAAGTACCAAATAGAGAAGTTTGTATTATATTTAGAGGGAATAAAGAGAGTTTTTGAACAAAGTGACAGGATCAGACTTGTACTTTAAGCAAGTCTGCCTGTATACTTCTCAAACTTTAATCAGGCATATTCTGGATATATTTTTAAATTTTTCTCATAAAAATTTTGTAGTAATAGGAAGATAAGAAGTATGGGTCAATAGTTATTAGTATTCTCTATTTCAATTTTTTTTGGCAATAAATTTGAATACTTATTAGTTAACTACTTATTGATTTCAAAAGGTCCAGGATTTTTTCCAGATCTCCTCTTTCACCTATCTTGAAAATTTAGCCTTCATTACCCTCATTACTCAGGTCAAGATTAGCAGGCAAAAAAGGAAGCTGCAGTTCTATCACTGAGCCTAAAGGGGTTTTCAACTTGCTATAAGTGGCTGAGCCCAGCAATAGTCTACTGATACTCAAAATGACACAAGTTCACAATTTTGTTGCTCAGACCCAAATGCAGGTTTAGAATTTTCAGAGTTCACGTGAGAGGAGCAGTAATCAGACTTTGTCCTGGATCAGATCTCTTTGGGAATACTAAAAGCCTGATTTGCCCCTAAAATCCTGGAATAACTCAACACTCAATATGCTAAAAAAAAAAAAAAAAAAAAAAAAAAAAAGCTACAGCGATCGGATCAGTCTACAAATTACATCCAGGAGTACATGGAGTCTAGCACTCTATCCACTGCACTATCTAGTTGTCCCAAGAATCCTTTAAAAAGCTATTATGGTGACAGGAACACTCAAAGATACAAACTCAGAAAAGAGAATGATTCCTATAAGCCAAGTTTCAAAGAAAAACACAGCTTATATAAATTCAAGTAGAATTCCTGTAGTTATAAAGTAAGAGGGTTCTGTTTTGTTTTGTTTTTTAAGTTTTAAAAATGCTCTTATAAGTGAAATGAAAGCCCTGCAGAAACATAGGGGTGGGGTGGGAGGGTTGAGAATGAGAGCTATGAAAGAAAGAATTGGAAAGGAAATAATAGTTTGGCACAAAACTTTATCAACTTTACCAAGAAAACACCTTCCTGAAAATCAGAATGGACAAGTTAACTATTGATGTGAAACATCAACAAATATTTAAAACAAAATTTAAAAACTGGAGGAGGGATATAAATAACTTATAACAAAAAAATAACTGACTTAGAAAACAGACAAAAAGATAATTTAAGAATCATTGACCTACCTAAAAGCTACAACATCCTTTCCCTAATAGAGAAGAGCCTAGAAACAATATTTCAATAAATCTTAAAACTGTCCAGATCTTATAAAACTAGAATAGAACAAAGTGTTAATAGAAAGAATCCATTGGTCATTTTGTGGAAGAAACTATAATGAAAACCTCTCTAAGAACACTATAGGTAAAATCCAGAACTTCCAGGTCAAAGTAAAAATACTGCAAAAAGCCAGAAGGAAAGAATTCACATACTGAGGATGTAACCACTCTCAAGAAGCAAAGAGCTCAGAATATCACATTCCAGAAGGCAAAGAATATAGGCTTACAATCAAAAGTTACTTACCCAGCAAACTGGTCATATACTCCTACAGGAGGAAAAAGATGGATTTTTAGTGAAAAAGAGAATATCCAATCATTTCAGATTAAAAGATTAGAGTTTCATAGAAACTTTGAAATTCAAATATAGAAGTCAAAAGAAATATAAAAAGGTAAATATGACTGAAAATCATAAGGAGCTAAACAAAGATAAACTGTATATTTTAATATTAGGAGCTGATATTGTGTCCTTTAAGAATCCTTTCATTGGTCCTGGAGAGACTTACATGAACTGATGCTGAGTGAAATGAGCAGAACCAGGAAATCATTATACACAGCAACAACAAGACTATATGACGATCAATTCTGATGGATGTGGCTCTCTTCAACAATGAGATGAACCAAATCAGTTCCAATTGTTCAATAACGAAGAGAACCAGCTACACCCAGCGAAAGAACTATGGGAAATATAGTATTTAACATATACTTTAACATATTTAATATGTATTGGTCAACCTGCTATCTAGGGGAGGGAGTGGGGGAAGGAGGGAAAAACTTGGAATAGAAGGTTTTGCAAGGATCATTGCTGAAAAATTAGCCATGCTTATGTCTTGTAAATAAAAAGCTATAATAAAAGAAAGAATTTTTTAAAAGAATCCTTTCACTGGGGTAGCTAGGTGGCACAGTGGATTGAACACCAACCCTGAAGTTGGGAGGACCTGAGTTCAAATTTAACTCAGACACTTAACACTTAGCTATGTGACCCCCTGTAAGTCACTAAACCCCCATTGCCTCAGGAAAAAAAAAAGAATCCTATCATCATCAATTAAATAGAGGATCTGGGAATAGTTCTGTTATTTTCTAATGATGTTAAAACAAAAATGGAACAGAAGAAAGAATACACCATAGGGGCAGAGGAAAAGATGGGGAAAACTATTTTACATAATTGGGAAATGCAAATAAAAGTCAATATAACAAGGAGGTGTATGTTGTTACTTAAATTTATCTGAACTGGTCAAAAGAGAGGAAAATACAAACATAGTTGGGTACAAAAATTCATTTCATGCAACAGAGAAACAGTAGGAAAAGAGAATAATGAATGAGAAGAAACTAAAAGAGAGAACAATCCTAAGCAAAATAAATCCTAACCAAAGATTTACAAGTGTATATTTGCTCCTTTATAGGCAAAGAATGGAAACTGAGGAGGTACATGCTAATTAGGCAATGGCAGAACAAATTTTGGTATATAAATGTGAAGGAACACTTTATATAAGACATTATCTGAGAATTGCTTTCAGAGAACTTGGGAACACTTGTATGAACTGATTCAGAGTGAAGTAAACTATAGAGTTGTACAGTGATAGTATGTAAAGACAAATAATTATGAAAGACCTGAGAACTCTGATTAAGAACAATTGCCAATAATGATTCCAGAAGGCTCAAAATAAAATATGCTATCTACCTCCAAATAAGTGATGGACTCAGGGAACAGACTGAAGTATATATTTTTTGGACTTAGGCAATGTAGGAATTAATTTTGCTTGTTGATACATGTTTATAACAGGGGTTTTTCTTCTTATTGAGGAAAGAGAGAAGATAGGAGGAGAAAAAAGCAGATTTCTGTTTTGGGGGGAAAAATTTAATCCCCCCCCCAAAAAAAGAAGAAAAATCTATTATTCTGCCCATTCCTTTTATTTGCTTCCAAAGTGATTTTCTTAAACTTATCTAATCATTACATTTTTCCAGTGGTTCTCCTCATGTCTGGAGTTAAATATAAACTCTTCTGTTTGTCACTTAGAAGCCTTGATTTGGCCCTAAGTTACTTTTTTTAAACATTTTTTTATTATCATTATAGCTTTTTATTTACAAAACATATGCATGGGTAATTTTCCAACATTGACAATTGCAAAACCTTCTGTTCCCATTTTTCCCCTCCTTCCCCCCATCCCCTCCCCTAGATGGCAGATAGTCCAATGCATGTTAAATATGTTAAAGTATATGTTAAATGCAACATATATATGTGTATATATATATATATTTATACAGTTATCTTGCTGTATTGTGATTTTAAAGAAAAGTTCGGATTCGCTCCTATAAATGACACTCTCAAGCTCAGTTAAAAAGTAAAAGTAAAAAGTTTTAATTAAATAAGACAAGGTATAGATAGTTTAGATTTGCATAAAAAAATAGAAATAAGAACAATTAACAATATGACAATTATAGCAGATAGAGGAAGAGAATACATCACCAACTCAAGGGAACCCGCAAGATCATCAAACGGCTGGGAGCCCCTCTTTTTCAGCCTTCTCAACTTGAGTTGTGTAAAGATTTTCCCACGCAAGGCATCCCTTCACAGGCGAGGCTCTGTCATAGTATGGGATGCTGACTTTTTATATGTCTTTAGACAAAGAAGGCTTTTTGCCAAAAAATTATATAAGGGTTTGGCACATACATCTGTGCAGGTGCAGGGTACGGGAGGGCTTCACTAGTTGATTCGTTCCATATCGTCTGCATCTTGACAGTTCTTTATTAATTGCCTATGCTCAGGGAGGGAGCCACTCCTCTCTGGAGCATAAACATCTCTAGGAATGGCTAGTTCCTGGTATCTAATGCCAAAAATATACAGAGTTCATGGAATGGTCAAGTTCCCATAATTTGGAATCTCAGGCCTGTTAGATTTGAGTGAGCTTATAATTCTAATATGAAATTTTTAAATTTCTTATTCACTTGCTGCAAAAGAGAAATCGGATCTAGAAAGAAGATAAAAAAAAATAACCCTGAGGTCAAAAACAAAAATGCAAGAAAACAATAACAGAAAGAGTGGAAATGCTATGTTGTGGTCCACATTCATTTCCCATAGTTCTCTCTCTGGATGTAGCTGGTTCTCTTCATTATTGAACAATCGGAACTGATTTGGTTAATCTCATTATTGAAAAGAGCCATGTCCATCAGAATTGATCATCAGATAGTATTGTTGAAGTGTATAATGATCTCCTGGTTCTGCTCATTTCACTTAATATCAGTTCATGTTAAGTCTCTCCAAGCTTCTCTGTATTCATCCTGCTGGTCATTTCTTATAGAACAATAATATTCCATAATATTCATATACCACAACTTATTCAGCCATTTTCCAATTGATGGGCATCCATTCAATTTCCAGGTTCTAGCTACCAGGTTGTAGCTACTGCCACAAACATTTTTACACAAACAGGTCCCTTTCCCTTCTTTAAGATCTCTTTGTGATATAGGCCCAGTAGTAACAGTGCTGGATCAAAGGGTGTGCACAGTTTGATAACTTTTTGAGCATAGTTCCAAATTGCTCTCCATAATGGTTGGATTCATTTACAACTCCACCAACAATGTATCAGTGTCCCAGTTTTCCCACATCCTCTCTAACATTCACCATTATCTTTTCCTGTCATCCTAAGTTACTTTTTAAGTCTTATACATTTCTTCCTGTCACAGGCCAACAAAAATAGTCTAGTTACATACAACATTCCTTTCTCTTTTTCCTTAACTTTCCATTGGCTGTTCCCCATGTATGAAAAGTACTGCCTTTTCACTTCAACTTCTTTAAATCCCTAATTTTCTTGAAAGCTCAGATCTAATGCTACTTTACATGAGACTTCTTTTGATTCTGCTTACTGCTAGTTCTATCTTCTCCAAATGATCTTCTATGTATGTATGTACATGTTGTTGTCCCAGTAGAGTGTCAAGGACAGGGACAAAAGTTTCACTGTTGTCTTTGTATCCAAAATACCCAGTATAGTTCCTGGCATATGATAGATCCTTAACAAATAGTTGATGATTGATTGGTTGAGGTCTGTTGCCTCAAGGAGAATTTATAAGCCATTCTATTTAGCTACATCTTTTCTTTTTCTCTGTTTTCAATTATAGCAAGAAAATCAAGATTATTATAATGCAGTTCCTCTAAGAATCTGTTCATTTTCTGATCATCAGACAAGGATCTCTCATTTAGCATACAATAGATTAATTGGTGTTTATAGACAATCTGACATATGATTCTTAATTTGAAAGGATTATAGGTTATGGTTATTAGATGAAAGGCAAAAGATGTGATTTTGATTAATGGAATCAATTGAAATGTTTGAGTTTTCTGTGATTATATTTATTAGGGTAAGGGTGGATTTCTACCTTTATAACAGCTAAAAAGGCATGTGTATTTTAGATTTTTTTTTTTTGTTAATCCTCTTCAACCACATTCAGATTAGCAGGTCAGATCTCCAGAGTGATGATCCTCTTTCTTTCCTTTAGAGTTCTAGGGATAGTGTCCTAGCACTATTGCGCTAGAACCCCTATCCAATGTTTCTCCTAATATTCACCAGTTAATATTCATTCACTTAATAATTCACCAGAGACAATATCAATTTGGCCTGTTGATTTCTCCTCAGCATACATGATTGACATAATTAACATAAATTAGCCTTTTACAATGGGATATTTAAATATAGCAAAGGTTTAAGTACAAAATCATCCTCTTCAAATAAGGAACCACTCTCCCCTTGACAAAGCCACTCAGTTCCTAGGAAAGGAAGCCTAAAATTAAAATGATTGCTATAAAATATTTCCTCTAATAAGTTCCTTTCTAAATGTGTTAAAGCAGAAGAAGTAGGAAATTTTTTTTGTTTTCAGGACATGGTGTCTCCATTGCCACATTAAGTCACTGCTTGACTGGGTCAGTCAAGTTACTACTCAGGGCTAACTACTCAGTGGACTTAGATGTTGCAGCTACTTGCAGTTACTATGGATTCCAGTTGCTGGATCTTTGGTGACTTCCATTTTTCACCTGGTCTTTATCCTGGTCCATTCCGTTTCCTATAGTAGAATCAGGAAAAATGCAAACAGAATCAGAGGTAGCCCTATGGATTCAAAGTCATAGAGAAGCTTGGTGGGGAAAGTAGACAATTGCTAACACTGTTTCTACCTCTCTCCTATCAGGAGGCTTATAGTATTTCTTTTTCCTCCTCACTCACAAGCTTCCAAGGAAGAAAAAGAAATTTCATCTATTCAAGCTTTCTTATGGACATTTAGTTCCCGCTCAGTAGCCAAATGAAAGGCTTTTTTTCCAAAATTCAGTAAAGCAAAGGAAACAATTAGAAATTGTCTGAAATAAAAGTAGAAAAGGCCCCTCCATTAAGCATCTCTAGAAGCAAGCTCATCAAACTTACTCTTGAATATTGTAGCCAACTCTATGTTGAGAGTATTCTAACTGTAGTTAATCCCCTCCTCTTTATACTTAGCATAATTCCAAATTGCTTCCCAGAATGATTGGACCAATTTACAACTCCACAAACAAATTATGCATCAACCAGTCCTTCTAGTCAGTCAATTAACAAGCATTTATTAAGTATGATATCTTCTCTCCCATTGGGAGGTATATTCATTTAAGGTGGGGATTGTCTTTCTTACTTGTGTTTGGTTCCCTAGTGACCTAGCACAGTGCTTGGCAAATAATGAGCAGTAATAAATGCTATGACTATCTTTTTTTGAGATGTATACAGGGTAGAAGGAAGATAATATCAGAAGAAAAAGTATTAGCAGCTGGGAGAATAGGAAAAGTCTCCTCCAGAAGACAGGCTTTTACCTGACTCTTGAAGAAAATCAGAGAAACTAGGGGGCAGAAGTAAGGAGACAGAAAATTCCAAATTTTGCCAGTGCAAAAGCTTGAGCAAAGAGGATGAAGTGATATACTGGAGGACCAGCAAGGAAATCAGTGCAATTCTCAAAAAGTGGACTTCCTGGAGGGGAAGTAAAATGTACAAAGATCTCTAAAAGAGAAAGAGGACAAGTTATGAAAAGACTTAAATGCCAGAGAACTTTATATTTTGATGCTTTAGAAAATAGGAGGCACTGGAATTATTGAATAAGAAGAACAACATAGTCAAATATATTCATTTAGAAAAATCATCATAGCTATTAAGTGAAGGATGAATTGGAGTGAGAAGTTTTGAGTCAGAAAGACCCATTAGAATTGCAATAGCCCAAGAAAAAAGGCAATAAGGATCAGAATTAGGTGGTAGCTATGTGAGTAAAAAAATGAAGGGGTAGAAAAAATGTGGAAATAAAAATTATAAGATTTGGCAATGGATTGGATATGTGGAATGAGTGGAATGAGAGGAATCAAGGATAACTCTCTAACATTACTTCACCTCTTTTGTAATCTTAGCAATTTGTTAGATGTTTGGTAAAACTTGAAGTGTTTTTTAAAAGTTATTGATCTTGTTATTAGTGATTTGGAACAATCTTTAAAACAAGACTATAAGAGCTGAAAGAAATGCACTCATTTTACAGTAGGAAACCTGGAAAGATAAAGTGGTATAATGTCATACAGAGAATTTATGGTTTGAGCTCACCCAGGTTTAAGGCTTCCCAGTCCACAGAAGATACAAAGAACTGAAACAATTTTGATCCTTTCCTCCCCATCCCTTTACCTAAAATTCTAACTATGCAGCTAAGTTTGAATTTTGCTCCCTCTTGATTCTCTTATCTTTCCCTTCATAGCTTTTATATATGTGCAAAGCACTTATTTTTTGAGTTTCATTTTCTTCCACCAGGGGTCGGGTTTGTTTCTTTTTTCCCTGCTTCAGTGGCTCCCTTGATTAGGTAACCATTATCCACAAAAAAAAAAAAAAAAAAAAAAAAAAGAGCCCTCACTCCTAGATATTTACCACATCTAGGACATTACGAGGAGGCCCAGGTGAAACATCTGTTTGAAATGTTCACATGATTTGAAGAAACACTGACTCTGTAGGGAACAGAAACGTTCCCTACATCACCAAAAAATTTAAAAAGTTAATTCTGAAGAAAATCCTTGTGCTGGAAGAGAATATAATGTTACAGGTATAGACTATAGGAACATAGATTAGTAAAGGAAGAAAGAAAATTGGAAAGAAGAATTAAAAATAAAATTAAAATATTTTTGCATGAAAGAAGGCTCAGTCCCTTTTGGGTGACAACTCTTGGCTATTTTTATGTACCTTATGTTCAGTGAAGTAAACTTCGATCCCATAGGATGTCTAAGGGGGAAAGTCAGTCTGATAAAAGTTTATGGTTGGCAGCATGGTAGGGAGCATCCCAATGTTCCTTCTTAATTACAGAACAGTCTTCCTGGGCCAGACCTCACCCAAATGGAGTGCAGGGATGAAGAATGGAAACTAGGAAGCTCTCAAACTACCAAAAAAGACAATTGCCAGGTCACCTCCAACCCTTTTTTCACCAAATTCACTTTTCTTCTCAAAAAGCTTTCCCCTCTTCATTTTTCTTCTTTCTCTTCTGTGTTCCTTTAAAAAATAATAATAATAATTGACTGCAAACTGCAAAATTTTTAAAAAATCAATTCAATCCAAACCCTTGTGATTTATGGGGCTCCTTTCCCCCCTTTTAAAATTGTTGTGTTTCAAAACAACATGGTGACTTTTGGACAAGATTTCTGTTTTTCCCCAGACCACAAAAGAGAAGCGATTATTACTGCTGGTGAAATGTTTAGATGTGTCAATTTCACTACCTCAGGCTGGCTTGGACCAGCACTAAAACCCAGCTTTTTGCTATTTTTCACCGAGAAGATATTAATTAAAAGAAATACATGATTAAAAAGTAATGAGTTGAATCAAAATTATCTCAGCTCATTTTCTGATTATGTTAATTGTTAAAAACCCTTCAATCACGCCGTGGCAGTCAATGGGCTTTAATGTGAAATTAGTGGTCTCTTGATAACTTAAAGTCCAGAATAATCCTAGCGGTTTAGTCATCATTCCTAATAACAAGTATGTTGCTTAAGAACAGAAATTTTACATGATTTTGCTACATTCAGCCCTTCCCCCCAAGCGTTATGAGACAAGAGGAAAAAAAAAAAGATTTTGTCTGTCTGTAATGCACAACTTCTTTCTCTGCCGATACTATACCCACCTTAATCTTTATTTTAAAACCTTGCTTTGGTTTCCCTCCTTACCTCTTTCTGCCTCTAACCTCACCACTCCCCACCCAAATCACTCCATTTGTTCCATTTACTAAAGAGTTCATTCTTTTGTTTATTTGACACTTCAGGCTGGGTGGGAGAGTTTTCTGGCCTCAGGGAACCTGTCGCTGGCTGGACCCAGTAATTTTCTGCGTCTGTAGGTACAGGTTGCAAATTCTAAAGTCTGAGAATGTGCCTTAAGGTAGGGAGAAACGGTAGTAAGGCCAAGATTGCCAAAGGAATTCTAATATTAGAAGATAGATCTTTATTACTGAGAGAAAGGATGGAAGAAAAGAGAGACTTAGCTCAATAGAGCGCTTCTCTGGAGAAAACACAATATTCTCCATTTTTCTACCATTCTATCTCACAAATGCTTGATTTAGAGGAGAATGGTTTGGGAGAGTGTTGGTGGTAAGGCACAAAATATGCCATTATTGGCTGATTTAGCTGTGTGTTGAAATATATATGCGATAATGCATGCCGGCTCCTTATTTTTCATCAAGTCTATTTGCCCAGAAAATAAGTTGGAAAGCCTTCGCATCTCTAAGCACAAAAGGAAAGGTGGCTAACGCATTGCCGGGTAATAGGCTGTAGGGACTATGTGCTGGGGAGGAGATTACTTTGCTGCATCTCTTCTTGTTTTTGGCTCCTTTTGATTCATTATTATTACCTTATATTTTCTCATCAGGAGCCCCTGGCACTACGAATCACACACACACACACACACACACACACACACACACACACACACACAGCAGAATGGGATGGCTGTATGTGTAGAAGGGCGCTGAAGGATTGTATAGACTTTTTAGTGTTTTAGACCACGCATAATACTATCGTTTAATTGTCAAGGCAGAAAGAAGAAAGAAAGAGAAAGAAAGAAAGAAAGAAAGAAAGAAAGAAAGAAAGAAAGAAAGAAAGAAAGAAAGAAAGAAAGAAAGAAAGAAGAAAGAAAGAAAGAAAGAAAGAAAGAAAGAAAGAAAGAAAGAAAGAAAGAAAGAAGGAAGGAAGGAAGGAAGGAAGGAAGGAAGGAAGGAAGGAAGGAAGGAAGGAAGGAAGGAAGAAGGAAGGAAGGAAGGAAGGAAGGAAGGAAGGAAGGAAGGAAGGAAGAAAGAAAGAAAGATAGAAAGAAAGAAAGAAAGAAAGAAAGATAGAAAGAAAGAAAGAAAGAAAGAAAGAAAGAAAGAAAGAAAGAAAGAAAGAAAGAAAGAAAGAAAGAAAGAAAGAAAGAAAGAAAGAAAGAAAGAAAGAAAGAAAGAAAGAAAGAAAGAAAGAAAGAAAGAAAGAAAGAAAGAAAGAAATGTCCTTATACTATCCTTTCTACTGCCTTCACCCTGCATTCTAAGCCTGCCTGGAAAGAGGTCTCCAAATACCGGACTTCACCACTTGTCCCTTTGAGAGGGAAGCTAAGTACTTCAAGAAAAGTGAACCAAAAGAGATGTCTGATTTCTCAGGATCCAGTGACCCACACCTGCCTCAGTGCGTTGAGTAAACGCAAAGAAAGTAGGAAAGCACACTAAGATTCTCTGACAATTGGTAGAAGGTAGTATTATACCTGGGAGAACCCACAAAAATAAGCAAAGCCGGTTTTAGAGATTAGATCCTTTATGGCACTTGTGACTCCTTTATTTTATTAGTGAAAATCCTATTTGAGATTGAAACCCTCAATTCAAAGGAGTTTTTACTAAACCATCACCCATTACTCACCTCATCCACATTTTTCCTCAGAATGATTTAACGAGAAAAAGTTGAATCTCATATATTTGATTGCTTCTAAGTGCATCTACGTCTCAGTATGTCTCCGAGTGTTCTTTGGGGAGCTTGGAGCTGGAAGGGGAAACATTTGGTGAGTTAATATTGATGAGTAAATACCAATGTGTGTGTGCAACCATTTCTTGTCCACCCCAAAATCTTATCTGTTGTGCCTGGAAACTTTAAAAATAGATATTTTTAAAAGACTTTAACACTAACATCTGATTGAGAGGGTGCGCTTGTGCCTTAATTTATTATTTTGTTGTAGTGAACCTTGCAAAGACAGATTTCTTATTTAAAAGCATGCACTCTTGCTCACCTCCTCGAGCTCAAACAGAAAGAATCTGCCCCAAAGGAGGCATGATAGAAAAGGGGTATTTGAGGAGCTTGGGAGGTGGATTTAGGAGTCTTGTGTTTAATTTTTCTTGTTCATTTCTGTATTTGCATCCTCAGTTAAACTGAAGATCATTTTAATAAATAACAATGAACAGGAATGGCATCTAGAGGGCTTGTCGGCAACATTTAAAAGCCAATAGAGTTTATAATTCTACTCTATCATTTCTTATTGATTAGAGTAATCAAGATAAAAAGCTAGCCGGGCTCGGGGAACTTCAGCAGCATATCATTAAAGATAAGAGTCAGTTAATTCTGGAGCAGGGGTAATGGTGGCTGAAATGAAGAGTTCATTTGCATGAGATGCTGAGCCCAGTAACAAGGGGACAAAAATCACTAATTAGGATTGCAGAGTGTCGCCATCTCTTCAAGCACCCTTTCAAGATCACGGATGAGGCAGAGATCCTACTTTTATGTAAATCTGGGGCAGGACATTGCGCTCACAATGTTGCTTTATAAGCAGCTATTATCGCATACACCCCTCCACCCCCACCTCAATTCTCCCCAGCTTCTGCAGAATGCTACTCTTTCCCCTACCCCCACCCTGTCTAAGACTAGTCCTTGCCCCACAGAGCCTTCAAAAGGAGGAGAGGGAAAGCAGGAGAGCATGAAGGGGGGAGTATTGGCTTGGGAGTGGGTGACAAAGAGACAGATACATTCTTTTTCCTCCCCAACTTGATCCCCAATTTACAGGAGTAGATGAGAAAATGTCAAGGACCTAACATGGGGAAAGGTAAGAGCAATTCCTCTTGGGCATTTTTCATCTGTCCTTGTGGTGTTTGACCCTACTTCAGGAGGTCTCAGTTCAGGTTGAATAAACTCTAGAAGGATCAGAAATGGAGGGTTGGAGAGCTTCCAAGATCTATAAAATACCCAGACATCCAGAGGAACTGGAGAAAATGGGGAGAGGCATAGCAAATCTTAAATTTCCCCTTCCCCCTCCCAATTCCCTAAATCCTCAATCATTCAGCTAGCAGCTTCATCTTCCTCTTCCTAACCTGACCTGCCTGAGCCTCTTCCATTATAGGGATGGGTCACTAATGTCTCAAGGGAGCCCTTGAGCTGCTGGGTTCAAGAAGAGAGGAGAAACTGCAAAGGACACACTAAGAAGGACCCTTTCTGATTAGATAGAAAGAACCATCAGTGTTGGAACTCTGAGGCATGGCCCAGACTTATAGGGTTAGTGAGATTGTCTAGTTTTTCAGCAATCCTTCCTCCCTAGCCCAGAGATGCTCTGGCCTTTGAAATTGGGGAAGTCATCCCCAATTTCATCACACCTGTGATAAGGCGTGTGTGGACTGGAACCAAGAGCCATGGGGCATGGGGTACAGTGGGGTTTTGGCCTACATTTGGTTATTGAAGTTGAGAAAGGGCCAGAGAGAAGCAAGGATGGAGATTTAGAACTTGCCACCTCTCTCCTGGACCCTGTGGAAGAAGAAGAAAATAGTATGAGAAACAAAAAACAAGAAGAAAAAAGAATGGGTCCCCCAGAGAAAAGAGGATCTTGTATTCTGGGTGCAAGGACTTATGTGTATGAAAAGGAAGCTTATTGTTTTCCAGATTCACTCATATACCTGCCCACAGGCCCTTGGTTGGTGTTCTATTTAAAGTATCTCTGCCTCTCCCCTACTGCTTCTTCTGCATCCCTTGACTGCTGAAAAGCAAGTTTCTTAACTCCTCGAAATTCCATTAGATTAATCTGAGCGTTTCCTTGGGCTGACTCCCTTCCAATCTTATTCTCCCCATAAATCAAAAAAGAGGAAAGAAAAGGAGCTGTGAACGAATGTCAAATTAGGTTCTTATTGTCAATTTTTTAAAAATAAAAGTGAGTAAACGCTTTAGATCAAAAGACAAGAAAGAATAAATCATTTCTTGTGTAATACGGCTATGTTAAATCCATCTACTCCACCTCTATCCTTTGCACCTCAAGGAGTAAGACAAGGGTGTGGGTGGCTTCTTGCCCCTTTTCCCTCCTTAAACTTTAAGAAAATCACAAGCATTAGTCCAGCTGGCCTGAAGAAAATCAGCCACCAGGGCAACGGCTGCTGGGAATCCCTCCTCTCCACCCTCCCCTTGAGTAGGGAGTACAGATTGGCAAAACCTTCTCCCTCCCACCCCCATTCCTGCAAAGACTTTCTCCACCGCGCTGCAAAGAAATCTGAACTTCCCCGTCCCCACTCCCGCGACACTGAGCCTTTCGAAATGACTCGGCCCTTCTCTTGGCCGCAGTCTAAAGGAGCCCAGGCCCTAATTCAGATCATTGCAAGTGTCAGCGTGGGAAGGAGCGAGGTTTGCATGCTCTCCAGAGATTCAGCTTCTCCCAATCTTTGGATTCCGCTATGCTTTCAACGCCTCCGGCCTCTCGAACTGGCACTGTACAGTAGATTTAATTGGGAGAGAAATCAGGCTGGAAGTAGCAGGCATAAGGAAAGAGTGCAAATGCACTGACACAGATGCCCAAGCTCGCATGTACCAGGATCCTCCCGAGTGCACACGTGTACGGAAACATGCATGCATGGAGCCGACACATCTCTGGGTTTAGTTGTTGCCGCTGTTTATAAAAAAAAGCAAGCTACATACCAACACACACACACAAACAAACAAGCACACACACACATGCGCTTGTATGGCAGAAATGGAGGGAGAAGCGTACATTTCTCTAACAGACTCTCTTTGGACTTTTTTGTCTGGATACGTGGCTTAGGACTGCTCCCCCTCCTCACCCCTCCTTGTTCTCCCCATACAGAATAAAGTCAGTCTGTATTTAATGGTTATGGCGGATGTGAGGGGGATTTGGCAAACGAAGAGGCCTTTTGCTCTCAAATATTGCTCCTTACGTCGTGTGAGTCTACCAACCCACCACGACCCCAGATTCTTGTGCGGGTGTCTGACTCGAATGACAAACGAGCCGATTTTTTCAGGACATAGCTGGGAAATGTAGTGAGTGATAATAGAGATTTCTCTTTCATTTTTTACGCTTGACTTGGTTATTGTTGCTTTTCTTTTCCCGTGATTCCTTCTGAGGATTAGCTCTGACTTCCCCACTATTGGCGGTCAAAGTGGCCCAAACTCTGGATGACAATTGATGGGGATCAAGGGATTGTCCATTCTGCGCCTGTAAGCACTGATTTGTGCCAGAGAAACTCATCAAGTACAGGCGAAGAATAAAAAGCATTCGGGGGTAAATGTATTCATTGAGAAGGGTTCTCCCAAATTGCTTCTAAGTTTTTTTAATGAAAAGTAACGATTGCAGCAATCAGCGGCTTTTTGACGGATTACAAATCTGGATGGAGCTGTGGCGCTGCATTTAAAAGTGCCCCCGCCTTAGCATGGGGGCAGCTGGCTCACAAAAGTAGGGGGAATAGGGTCAGTTCGCAAAATACAAAGCTGCGGTTTGAGGCATGTAGGAGTAATGAAAGGTGCATTAATTTATTAACGTGCGCACACAGGGAAAGTGAAAGAACGGTCCAGTGTACGAGAAAATCATTAACTCCCTACCCCAGGCACACACCCAAAGTTTCCATTTACATTAAAATACTAGTTATTGTGGCCGGGTCGGGAGGCGGCGATGGGGGTGGGGGGGTGGGGGGGGCCCGCAGGAGATGGGGAACAATGTAAGAACCGAGCAAATCCCAAGTGAGGGTTATATGGTAGCGGGAGCAAGAGGCACACACTAAGAAAGAGAGGGAAAAGAGGTGAGAGGAGTGCAAAAAGGAAAGAGGGACAGGGAAAAAGAGCAGAGAGAAGTGGGAGAGAGTTTTCCCCCAAATTAGTATACATATACTTATCTGTATGTGTGTGTAATATATTACACACACACACACACACACACACACACACACACACATACACACTAATAAATTGTAAGCTCCTCAAGGACAGGGGCTTTTTGTCTTTGAATTCCCAGCACCTAGCGTCTATTTGCATAGTAGGCGCTAAACGAATGTTACATCGGACTAGTTAGAATTATTTGGATTAGAATGGATCGGATCGTCTTGGGTAGGATTTTGCATAGATTTATGACGGAAATATATATATATATATCTATATATATATATATATAGATATAGATATACATATGTATAGATATATATATATACATATGTATAGATAGATAGATAGATATAAAGAGAGAGAGAGAGAAAGAGAGAGAGAATAAAAATGGACATTTTCCGGTTAAGTAGACTTGAGTGATCCAGTGGGCAGCATAAGGGACTCCCCAGTGAAGCCGGATAGTGACTGTGCTGATTAACAAGCCCAAGAGAAAAGGACAGATTCAAAGTAGTCCGCAAGACTTAAGGGATTTCGATCCAGTCCCATCTCATGCAAATTTCAAAAACAAGCCCTGCCGTCCTTTAGTGTCTGGTTTATTTTTAGGATCTCCTTCTTTAACAGTCCAAAGGGGAAAACCCGAAGACACAGTCAGGTATCGTTTGAGAAGTGATTCTCCAGTGTAGGATTTATTCATCTTGAGACGGGGGATGGGAGGAGGGGAGAGAAGAGAGGAGGGGATGTAAGGAAGAGGCAAACGCTGATGGATGAAGAGAAATCAAAGATAGCTTTAATTTTAAAAAAACAAAAAAAACAAAAGACAGGAGAACAGAATGTAGGAATGTGACTCCCCTTCTCTTTTCCTTTCCCCTTCTCTATTCTTCTCTGCCGCCTCACCCTCTCCCCAAAATGCTAAGTTTCCCCCTCATCAGCCCCCGCCACTCACCAACCCCCCTGCCAATCTGGGCCTGGGAAACCGGGAGGCCCTGACCGAGCGGGGCCAGGGTGGAGGGCGGATACTCTGTAATGATTCCGTACGGATCACACTAATCACATTTGTCAGCGAAGGGACTCCGCGCCCCCACCCCCACCACTCATTCTCCTGCCTCCAAATCACGCCAAGTTGAGCTTTGCAGTCATTCAAGTTCCCGCTGAATGTCGTCCTCTCAGGCCCCTGGGAGAGTTTGTGTCAAAGCAGAACAGCCTTCCCAGCCCCACAAGCCAGCCCCGGGGGCCCCAAAGTCCACCCCACCTCGCTAAATACACACAAGCCCACACGGCACAATCTGCCCTCGACTCACCCCTTGTTACCCTTTCTCCATCCCTTTCCCAGGGCCACGTGTATACCTGACTTTTGGGGATGAAGTGAATTTCAAATGTTTAAAAACTGGGGTGTGCGGAGAATCCCCGGAATAAGTCGGACAAGGGGAACAAAAAATATTTATGGGGGATGAAATGTGCAGAGGTGAAAGGCTGCTGCTTGAGGGTTATTTCGGGGAGTCTAGCTCCAATGTGAGGGCTCAGCGAATAGTCTTCTCTTCTTTAGAATACTAGGAAAGCAGAATCCCCAGAGGCCACAGCAGGGAAGAGGACGAGAAACGGGCTCCCCTAGCTCCAGTGGAAGAACCTAGCCCGCTAACAATAACCCCTCACCCCACCCCACCCGAAACCCGTGAAAGTTTTAACTTTTTTTTTTTTCTTTGCAGCTTGTCAATGCTATCATGGCTTTGATGGGAGGGTCCTCAAGGTGGCACATTTCTGAACTTAACCCCCTTTTTCAAACTAACTCTCTACCTCCTTGTTAGTGCCCAGCTCTGAACTTCTGAAGAGTATTTTTGTATGAGTCAGGGCTCATTCACTCAGGCTCTTTTGTGGGACTCTCTTCCTTTCAGGCCTCAGTGTGTTACACCAATTAAAGGGCGACGTGCTGTAAATGTAATGGGCCGAGGAGTGATTGTTTTTGACAAGCAACAAAACACATAGACCCACCCCTTAGATTAGGCCGTTGAAGGGGAGGTTGAGGCCGGTCAGTTTACTGAATAGTTCATGAACTGTAATTCTGAGGGCTCATGTGAAAAAAAAAAAACAAAACCCTCTTCCCCCACTCCTTAGCAGCCCTCTTCTCCTAAAACCCCCAAACAAGAAGGAACAACTGGCTTCCTTGGTGATGATGAAGAGAACGGGGTCACTTGGAGACACAATACTTAGGGGACAGTTACCTTGAGCTAGCCCCTTAAAAAGCCCTCCATCATTCCTTGCCCCTCCCCCACATGATCATACCTCTTAGTTCTCGGCTTTGAAGAAAGGATGCAATGGTTATTTTCTGTGGTCCTGGCCCAAGCCCAGGCCATCATAGAATATTTAAAGAATAAGAGACCGCAGAGACTCAACTGCTTTATTAGACAAATGAGGAAACTGAGTCTCAGGAAGTGAAATACTTGCTCAAGAGCGCACAAGTTAAAAAGCAACAGAGCTGAATTAGAAATCCAGTCATATGGTTCTGCCTTCCCTTGCCAAAAATAGTAGAACTAAAATCCAGATAAGAACCTGGTGATATAGGAGGTGAAGGGATTGAGGAATGACCTTTTGGAGATTTAATATTAGCATCCAGTTCTTCAGGACCAAGAAGAATTAGAGACACACTAGTATTGGAAGCTAATCTCTCCCCACAAAGGACTGGGACATTCTTTGGTTCAAAGGACACTTCCACGATTGCTTACCAAGAATCCAGTGAGACAGCTGTATGGACAATCATTTCCTAGAGTGTCACAGTGGGATACCCCTGATAGAGCTAGAAGAACATTAGTTTGCAAGTCAAGAGGCAGAAGAAAATACCTTCAAGAAGTTGTGAATTCCAGTTGATGCTCTATCACTAACTAGTTGTGTGAATTGGTGTGTTACTTTTCTGCCTCTGGGCCTATTCATCTATTTAAAATTTAAAAAAAAAAAAAAAAAAAAAAAAAAAAAAGCAAGTTTGCTCTAAATTATCTTTTCTGTGTTTCCTTTAGCATTCTTGTCTCATGGGTCTATTTTTGAGTTCTTCTTATTCCACTTTTTGAAATATGTTTGTGAAGGCCCCTTTCCAATCCTAATTCAACCATTCTAATCTAAATCTTCATCTCCTCCTACCCAAACAATAGCCTTCTAGCTGGTCACCAGGAGTCTAGTCTTAATCTACGTATGGCAACTAGTTGTCTAAATGGATAGAATGCAAAGTCTGGAATCAAGAAAACTCACCTTTTTGAGTTCAGATTTGCTCTCAGAGACTTACTAGCTGTGTGACCCTGGACAAGTCACTTAACTCAGTTTTCCTCAGTTTCCTCACCCATAAAATCAGCTAGAAGAGGAAATGGCAAGCCACTACAGTATCTCTTTGCCAAGAAAACCCCAAATGGGGTCACAAAGAGTCAGACATGACTGAAAAATAACTGAATAACAACAACTGAAATCCAGCCTGTAAACAGATCTCTTCTGTTTTTGTAATGACTTGCAAATATCCCATCTTCTATGCCTTAGCTTCTGTCCTCTACTTCTATGTTTTAGGACACAATAAATATTTGCTGACTAATGTGGAGGTGGAGGGTTAGGATCTCCACAATCTGATAGGACGCTGCTTTATTCTCTTTACTATATTCCATGACGCATCTAGAATAGCCTATTCCCCCTCACATCATGGAAGGCCTCCTCCCTCCTATTTTGATTCAGACTGTTGCAGTGAGATACTAGGAATGCCCTCTCCATCGTACTGAATACTTTTTTCCATCCTTCAAACCCAAATGCAGATGTTTCTTCCTTCATAAAGCCAGCCCATCTTGGTCAAGAATCAAATTCCCCTCCAGAGTTCATATATCATTTTGTTCCAACTCTCTAGTTCACTTAACACACATTATTGAATATTATAACTAGCTATGTTTTGTTCTCTTACCTGGAAGCCCCTTGAAAGCAGGGACATTATCTTAACAATATATTTCCCCCAGCATCTGAAATAAAGCAGGTATTTAATAAATGTTTGCTTTATTTTTAGTTAGGGTAGAAAAGAGGATGTGAAGCTTCCACAATCAAGCTATCCTTGCTTGACACAAGTGGCAAATCCCAGCAACCCTCTTTTTTTTTCATCCTTGGAAAAGTTTTTCCTTCCCCTCGGATTTAATTTCCTACCGAATTGCACCTACCCTCAGAAAGCTACTCAGAAGTAAATCAATCAGGAACTTGGATTAGGTACTTAAAATAATGGAGACTGGAGGGTGGTTTTATTGGGTATGAGATGAAGGGAATAGGCATGTATTAAGCAGCTAAAATATGCCAGGCATTGGGCTTTGCACATATTATCTCATCTGATTCTCAAAACAACCAGGGGGAGGGGGAGGAGGATGGGTGTGATTGTTATCCTCATTTTAAAGCTAGGAAACTGAGGCAGAAATTAAATGACTTGTCCAAGGTCACACCTGATGACATCTAGTCTTGAGAATGATTTCGAACTCAGATTTTCTTAACTCCAAGCCTGACAATCTACCTACCATCACACTAGCCTTCTAGAAAAGATCTCTGAGAAGAAATCTGAATAGGAGGAGGGAGACCAAACTGTGGAACAGGGGAAACAAGTAAAACTATAGGCTTTTAGTTTCACAGATAATTTATCTTTGACCCTTGGAAAATTGTTTCTTTTTTTCCATACCAACAGATATTTCTTACATAACTCAATAGTTTCAATCTCTTTAAGACAAATTCTGTTTTCAATATATTTTACAATGAATTTAAGAGAATTCCAATAGACTTGTGAGAGCCATCTGCATCCAGAAAGAGAAGTATGGGAGACTGAATGTGGATCAAATCATAGTATTTTCACTTTTTTTTTTTTTAAATTATTGTTTTCTTGTTTTTTTTTTCTTTTCTTTTTTTCATTTTTGATCTGATTTTTGTTTTTTGTTTTTGCACAGCATGGAAACTTTGGAAGTATGTTTAGAAGAATTGCACATATTTAACTTTTATTAGATTGCTTCCTGTCCAGGGGAGGGAAAAAGGGAGGGAGAAAATTTTGGAACACAAAGTTTTGAAAAGGTCAATGTTGAAAACTATATTTGCATGTATTAATAAAAAGTAAAAAGTGATTTAAAAAAAGAAAAATATATATATGTACTCTAAAATGTTGTCTTTTTGACTTTCTGGGCATGAAAATACCCTCTGCTACTGTGGTACTAAAAAAAAAGAAATGTTCAATTTTATAGAATTAGTAGTTAGGGAAATCTGATAGAGAATTAAGATATCATGTAGTCAAATCTCTTCAAATTCCAGGTAAGGATCTTGAAGCCCAGAAAAATGAAATTATTTGTTTACAGTTATTTAATAAAGAGATGTTAGCCTGGGAATAAATCCAATTATGAATTCAGACTGTCCCAGTCAGTGATCTTTCTGAGGACTTATTACAGAGATGTTTATTTCTGTGGTAAGCCCCCAAAATCAATTTGATAAATTTTTACTAAGTGTCTACTGTCATTATTCATCATTTTAAACTAAAAAAAAAAGATCAATAACATCATGATGTTGAGGTCAAGGTCCAGTATGTTCAACTATGGCTGATTGGTCCAATATGTCAAAAGCTTTACTACAATTTGGGCACAAACAGTCCATTTGGACATTTGGGATGGAGAAGTCTCTAAATGTATGTATCTCATGTTTTCTTCATGCTGCTGAAAGTCAGCTTTGCTCATGAAGCACCTTTAATTCTGGCAGACTACCCTAGGCAGTCCTGTGCTAATGCCTCTCATGTCTCACAATTGATCTTAAAGTTCTTCAGAGAGAGTTCTTGAGGGTGTCCTTGTACTGCTTCTCCTCTGCATGTGTTAACCTCGTGTTAATTCTCTGTAAAAATAATCTTTTAGGTAAACATATGTTTGGCATTCAGACTACATGGCCAGTCCACAGGAGTTTCTACTCTTTGAAGTAGAGTTTGAGTGTTTGGCAGTTCTACCCAAGAACAGATCACTTGGAAGCTGATTCCTGTGGGAATTACACAAATGAACAGTAAACACAGTGTTAGGTCTATGTCTTCTTTTTTTTCCCCCCCATAGGGGGAAGGCAATTAGGATTAAGTGACTTACCCAGATTCACACAGATAGGAAGTATTAAGTATCTGAGGCCAGATTTGAACTCAGGTCCTCCTGACTTCAGGGCTAGTGCTCTTTCCACTGCTTCATCTAGCTGCCCCGGCTCTATGTCTTCTTACCAAACTCAAGATTGCCCAGAAAATTGATAGGCCTTCTTACTGAAGAGGTGAAAGGGCAAGCACTTATATAGCACTTACTATGTGCCAGATACTGTGCTAAGTGCTTTACAAATATTACTTCATTTGATTCTCACAAGCATATGAGATAGGTGTAATTATTTTCATTTTACAGTTGAGGAAACAAGCAAATTTGTTTAATTATTTGTCCAGAATCACATAGCCAGATATGAACTCAGTTATTCTTGACTTCTGGCCCAGCACTCTATCCACTATACCCCCTATCTGTCCCATCTTTAGTTCTTTGGGTAGACGAAATTATAACTCTTTCCATACTGGTTGTCTTATATTCGATTAGCAAGTGTTCCCTAAGGAGTTAGTTTTCATGTTTCCATGTTGCAAAGATGTCAAATCAGTGTACTAATTATTGGATACAATAAACATGGGAAGGCATAGTGGTAGACTGGAAGCAACTCTTCTCTCTAACCTAATGTATGTGGGAAGGCTCAGCTATAAAGTGATCCATTTATAGGAATGTTGACCAATCCCTTTCCCCATACTTCAAATTAAAGAAAACTGTATCCTGGTTCTAATTATTTATCTATTTCCCAACCACCAGTAGAGATTCAATCAGCTTCCCTCTCCTTTGTTAAGAGACAGAGACAAATATTGAGACAGAGAGAGAGGAGAGGGAGAGGAGAGAAGAAGAAGAAGAAGAAGAAGAAGAAGAAGAAGAAGAAGAAGAAGAAGAAGAAGAAGAAGAAGAAGAAGAAGAAGAAGAAGAAGAAGAAGAAGAAGAAGAAGAAGAAGAAGAGGAGGAGGAGGAGGAGGAAGAAGAAGAAGAAGAAGAAGAAGAAGAAGAAGAAGAAGAAGAAGAAGAAGAAGAAGAAGAAGAAGAAGAAGAAGAAGAAGAAGAAGAAGAAGAAGAAGAAGAAGAAGAAGAAGAAGAGGAAGAGGAAGAAGAAGAAGAAGAAAAAGAAGAAGAAAAAGAAGAAGAGGAAGAGGAAGAGGAAGAAGAAGAGGAAGAAGAAGAAGAAGAGGAAGAAGAGGAAGAGGAAGAAGAGGAGGAAGAAGAAAGAAGAAGAAGAAGAAGAAGAAGAAGAAGAAGAAGAAGAAGAAGAAGAAGAAGAAGAAGAAGAAGAAGAAGAAGAAGAAGAAGAAGAAGAAGAAGAAGAAGAAGAAGAAGAAGAAGAAGAAGAAGAAGAAGAAGAAGAGGGAAAGGGAAAGGGAAAGGGAGAAGGCAGAGAAGAGGGAGGGAGAGGAAGAGGGGAAAGAAGGAAGGAAGGAAGGAATGGAGTTTAAAAAGAAGAGAAGGTTTCAATTATACTAAATCAGGAGTTTTAAATCTAAGGCCTATGGAATTTTAAAATGTATAATTATATTTTAATATAATTGATCTTTATAATCCTGTTCATTTTATTTTATGCATTTAAAAAATATCAGTCACAAAAAGGAGTCCATAGACTTTACCAGATTGTTTTTTTGTTTTGTTTTGTTTTTTTGCTGAGGCAATTGGGGATAAGTGGTTTGCTCAGCTAGGAAGTGTTAAGTGTCTGAGATCAAATTTGAACTCTGGTCCTCCTGACTTCAGGGCTAATGCTCTATCCACTGCACCATCTAACTGCCCTGACTTTACTAGATTGTTAAAGCAGTCTATGACAGAAAAAGGTTAAGAACCCCTGGACTAGATCATCCCTAAAGATCCTTCCAACTCTAAATCCTATGATCCTAAGAATGCATTTTTCTGTTTGGCAGGGTGATTTGCTTAAGCTACAAACAAGAGTTATCTCAGACATAGCTTCTGGTCCTCTTTGACTTCCTCTCCATCAGAAGAATTTCACCTTGAAATGGCACAGAGGGGAATATCCCCAGACTAACTAAAGGCATCCCCCTCAATGGATGAATTTTTACTAATAGAAGAGGGGAGATGGGATCCAGGGAAGGAATAGAGAGATTGTCCACATAGAAGTTGGATGGGGGTTGGGGAAAGATTGTGGCTATAGGGGAAAGGGGATCAAAGCTTCAGAGAGCTCTGAATGATCACTAGTGAAGAGATGACTAAACTGTGGGCTGTTAGGGGGGATTAATAGCACTCACATTGCCACAGTGAAAAAGTGGGAGAGGCAGCAAACTAAACAAGGGAATTCAATTACATCAAATAAAATGGGTTAAATTAAGATTCATCCCTTGGGCTTTTTCTAGGAATTTTTTTGTGTGTGAAAAGTTAGTTGAAGAATACCAGCTATCCAAATCCTAATTTCTCTATTATGTAAAAATCCCTATTTCTCTGCCATTTTTTGATTAGAAAATGCTTCTCCTATTTTGTCTTTGCTGTTGACATGTGACCTCTTAACTTAATTTTGGCTTTTAATTACACTAACCACCTCGGGGTGAGGGAGACTTTTTTTTTTCTGGTAAAGCAAAGAAAGGGCAAGTATGGAATAGCAATAATTATATTTTG
Source organism: Sminthopsis crassicaudata (assembly GCF_048593235.1). Lineage (NCBI taxonomy): Eukaryota > Metazoa > Chordata > Mammalia > Dasyuromorphia > Dasyuridae > Sminthopsis > Sminthopsis crassicaudata. Next base: position 196,731,697 of record NC_133620.1, on the reverse strand, counting down.
TTTATGTAATCTATTTAATTAATATTTGTCAAGTACCCAGTATGTGGCATGTTAAATACTACACAGAACTCAACTAGCCTCAAGCAACTTATTATAGCTATGTGTATATAATATGATGAGTATTGTCCTTATTTTGTATGCAGGAGAAACCAAAGATCCAAAATTTTGAGTTTCCCAAGTTTGGCCAGAAGTTAATGAAGTTACATGCCTGATTCCCTAGAACTTTTAAGACAGTTAAGTCTACTTCTGGATTCCTAGTTGCTAGGTGCTAGGATACAGCAAAAATGAAACAATACAAAAATAAAATAATCCTTCACCTTAAGGAACTTACATTCACTTATGGGTAGCAAGGTGTACATATATAGGTGGACATAAATTTATATAAGATAAATACAAAGGAATTACTAACAGAAGAACTAGAGAACTATGTTGTTTCCTTAAAAAATTATTGTGAACCTAAATATAATCCATAAATATAAAGGACAAGATTGTGAATTTCTATTATATATGACTTGTTTTTGAAGAAAGATATTAATTTTAATAAGAGTTTTAAAATTGGTCTGTATCTCCTTCTATACTTTTTGTTTTCTTCTATACATTTTAAAGTATTTTATAGATGTACATTTTTTTTACTCTTAATGTTTAAGCCCAGTAAGTCTTTTGGGAACCATGATGTGAAGGCGGTACTAGAAATGAAATTGTCTTGAACTTTCAAAGGTACAATTTAGAGCAACTTTCTAAGACTAAGTTCTAGAGCATTGCTCAAAATGGATGGCTTGATTGAGATCCCTGAAAGCAATCACAGAAGTAGACCAGATCTAATTATTTAGAGACTGAATCTAAATTTGAAAAGGATTTCAGAATTCAACATATCCTTCATATTTTTGTGTGGGGGTATGTGTATGTGTATAATGTGTGTGAGTGAGAAAAATAGTGAGAGAAACAGAGACAGACAGAGAAATAAAAAGAAAGCACATTTTCTCATGCCCAGACCTATGATTTCATTGTGAATTCTCAGCCAATTAAGACTAGCAACTACTCTGCATTTTATTATCTTAGTAAGTTACTTGTACTTAGAAGTTAAATGACTTTCCTAGGCACACAGCCAAACTGTTCTCTATACCACTATATCACACTGCCTTTCTTTTTTTTAAATCTATTTCTATTTTGATATTATGGCATTTATATTATAGCAACTACCTCACAAGGTTGTTGTGAAGGTCAGATGATATATGCAAAGTGTTTTGCAAACTTTAAAGTTTTATGTTATTGATAGCTACTAATATAATTATTATTATCCATATCTATGTACACTTAGCACAATGAATGGTTTATTGTGGGCACTTAATAAAAGCTTATTCAATATAGGAATCTAGATGTTTTTCTATCTATGTTATTTACTGATAGATGGAAAAATGTTTTCACTAGCATAGAAACCCACAACCCTTCCATCAAAGCCTTTTTTGTTATTGTTGGCTTATCTTTTATCAGGAAACAGAAAAGAATTGCTAAATTTTTTGTTGATTTGTTTTTCAATCATTTTTGTCATGTACAATACTTCATGACCCATTTGGTGCTTTCTTGGCAAAGATACTAGAGTAGTTCGCCATTTTCTTCTTCAGCTCATTTTACATTATGATTATCATATTATATTACATTGCATTATGAAGAAACTGAAGCAAATAAGATCAAGTAACTTGTCTAGAGCCATATCTTAATTCAAGAAGACTCATCTTCCTCACTCCAGGTTTGTCACTCTATCCATTGCACCACATAGCTGCTTTTTTGTTGGTTCATTACTGATCATTTAGTGAAAGCTAAATTACAATGATATATTTTTTTTTATCTTGGGTTGAAACCTTAGTTCTGCCACTTGCTACCCATATGATCTTGGGAAAGTCATATGTGAAAATAATGCCTTCATTACCTATCTCACAGAGTTGTTATGAGGATTCAATAAGAGAATTCCTTACCATAGTTTGTCTCTTACTTTACTGTAAACTCTATGAAGGCAAGAACTATATGATATCTGAACCTTGTGGTTCCATCCTCACCTAGCACAGTTGTCTGAATACAGTAATTTGGTACAGCCTCAGCTCCTTGTCTATATCTACAATATCTACAGCAGTGTACAATGAAAGCTGATGTTAATAAGTATAGCTTTCATAGAATCAACTAATTCAAGGATTGAAAGTACCTCATCCAGCTCATACCCAAAAAGACATCACCTTAACACATCCCCAACCACTAATAATCTAGCCTCTAGTTGAAGATGTCCAAGAAAGGAGAACCATTTCCTAAAGTAGTTCCTTTTCCTTTGGGAGAGTTCTCATTATAAAGATATTTTCCCTAACATCAAGCATAAATTAGTTCCTTTGTAACTTCTACCCATGATTCCAAGTGTGCTGCTTCTGGTTTGTCCTGAAGCTTTGTGAAATCCATAATCATCCAAGAGATTGTGACCATATTACTATATTTACTATTTAAATTCAATTCAACATATAACTTTGAAGCACCTATTTTGCATAAAGTACAATGCTATAAGGAAGAGAGACAAAATGTAGATAATAAAATGTAAAGTGCTTTACAAATATGTCATCTGATCTTCACAACAATCTTGGGAAGTAGGTGTTATTGTTACCTCCATTTTAAAAATTAAGGAAACTCAGCAGACATTTGCTAAGTGACTTTTCAAGGGTCATACAGCTACTAAATGTCTATGAAGGATTTGAACTAAGATCTTTCTGACCTAGATATGCTCTTAAATGGTTAACAACTGACAAAAATAAATCAAGCAAACCCACTTAGGAATTTAAATTTAAGTTCTATTATGAACATTTCTTCCATTACTTTCTTAATCAACAATAAATCAAGCCCCATTTTGTAGTGTTTGCCAATTCCCAAGGTATAAATGCTTTCACCCAGAATTTAACCATAGACTCTTTTTGAACCACTAAAAGCTGGTTTCAGCATATCACTATCAACTTCACCACATATATATCTAGAGAATGTATAATCCCTGTCCTCAAGAAGCTAATAACCTCATAGACAAATCACTTAATAGGAAAAAAAAGCCTTTTAAAATATTTTCAAAAAAGATTAATTTTTTTTTTTCAGATCTAGGCCACCATGTATTACAGGACAAAGAACACTGAATCTAGAAAACAAAGTATTTGGATTCTGAGACTGGCTCATTTCCTGTGTTATATTGGTCATTTCCCATCTTGACCCTCAATTTTTTCATCTGTAAAATCAACAGACTAGACAATAATTATGAAAGATTCTTTTTTCCTGCTTGAAATCCTATGGTACAAAAGCATAATGAACAAAACTATTCCCATTCTATAAACAGTCCAGCAAGTCAAAGTTTTACTGTCATTTTATAGACAAAATATGTCATACGATAGGAAAATATTGGTTTGGGGTGACTTCCACAAAAATGTTTTATGTTTTCTCACCTCGTTACTCAACTGACCCTGCTCTCTCCACAGTTACTAATGTTCTCAAATTAAGCTAAATCTTTTTTTAAGACTTTGTCCTGAGCCCTCCCTCTTCTTTACACTCTCTCATTTGGTGACCCCATTAGTTCCTATAGGTTTAATTATTATCCCTATACAAATGACTCTGAGCTATATATTTATTCAGCTTTAGTCTCACTTGAGCTATAGCTTCACATTGACAACTGACAATTAAACATTAGGTCCCTCTGTATGTGCAAAAGATATTTGTGACAACCCTTTTTGTAGTGGCTAGAAATTAGAAATCAAAAGGATGCCCATCAATTGGAGAATGGCTGAATAAGTTGTGGTATATGAATATTATGGAATATTATTGCTCTGTAAGAAATGACCAGCAGGATGATTTCAGAAAGGCCTGGAGAGACTTACATGAACTGATGCTGAGTGAAATGAGCAGAACCAGGAGATCACTATACACTTCAACCACAATACTATATGAGGATGTATTCTCATGGCTGTGGCCCTCTTCAACAATGAGATGAACCAAATCAGTTCCATTTGTTCGATAATGAATAGAACCAGCTACACCCAGCAAAAGAAATATGGGGAATATGAACCACAAGATAGCATTTCCACTCCCTCTGTTTTTGTCTGCTTGCATTTTTTACTTCCTTCTCAAGTTATTTTTCCCTTATGTCTAAGTCCAATTTTTCTTGGGCAGCAAAATAACTGTATGGATAGGTATACATATATTGTATTTAACATATACTTTAACATATTTAACATGTATGGGTCTACCTGCCATCTAGGGGAGGGGGTGGGGGGAAGGAGGGGAAAAGGTTTTGCAAGAGCAAGTGCTGAAATATTACTTATGCATATATCTTGTAAATAAAAAGCTATAATAAAAAAATAAACATTAGGTCCCTCAAACTCAACACATCCAAAATGTGATATATTGTCTTTTTCCCCAAAACCTACTCTTTCATAAACTTCCCTAATTCTCTTAAAGGCACCATTGTCCTTCCAGTCTGAAGCCTCAGTATCATCCTCAGCTCTTCACTGTCACTTTTTCCATATATACTATTAGTTTACCAAATATTGTCATTTCTACCCACATAATATCTCATGCATAAGTCTCCTTTTCTCCACTTACATAGTCACCACTCTAATTATCTTTCTATTGAATTATTACAATAACTTCCTAATTTTACTCCTTACCTCAATACTTTGTTTATTCTAATTTATCCTCCTCAATCTATTGAAGTGATTTTCCAAAAGTGCAGGTCTCACCAAGTCACACACACATACATACACACACACACATCAATAAATTCAATGACTCTTTATTACCTCAAGAATCAAATAAATTTAAATTTTTAAATTCTTCATAATTTGCCCCCAATTTTGTATCTCCTGCTTTACTGAACATTATTGCCCAGCAATCACTCTACAACTTATCTAGGCTGGTCTTCTTGGTCTTCCACATGTAATACTGCTTCTCTTATCTCCATGCCTTTGCATAGACCCTTCCCTAAGTCTGATTATACATTCCTTCTTCACCTTGGCTTCTTGGAATCCTTCAAGCCTCAATTCAAGCACTGAATTCTGAAAACTCATTCTAGTCTATCCAACTGCTAATAGGGCCTCCCCTCTAATGTTACTTTATGTCTGTTTTGTAGGGGTTTGTGTGTATGTTTACACATAACAAATATGTAAATAGTATAATACAGATATGCAAATTTGTGTATATGTATGATATATGCATTATTATATATGTGCATGTTGTTCATTTGACCCATCCCATTAAAAAGTAAGCTTCTTGAGTAGGGATTGTTTTACTTTTTGCTTTATACTCAATAAATAAATAAATAGATTTGATTACATGAAATTATTTATTTTACTTCCTACAATCCTCTCTATCTCATTTGGTCATAAATTATTTCCCTTTCCATAGATCTGGCAGGTAAAAATTTTCCATGCTCCTCCAATTTGCTTATGCTATCATCCTTTATATCTAAATCATGTACCCATTTTGGCCTTATCTTGGTATATGGTGTGAGATGTTGATCTATATCTAGTTTCTACCAAACTGCTTTTCAGTTTTTCCAGCAAATAGTGATTTTGCTCCCAAAGCTTAGATTTTGGAGTTTAATCAAATGCTAGAATATTATAGTCATTTACTACTGTGTGTTGTATGTCTAGTCGATTCCACTGATATGCCAATCTATTTCTTAGCCAGTCCCAGATTGTTTTCATGATCACAACTTTGTAATAGTGTGAGATCCACTATGACAGCCTAATACAATGTCTGCTGCATATTAGAGTAGGCATTTAAAATGGGTTCCACCAGGGCTCTGGATAGAATTTTTAAAAAGCAAGAATTTTAATGCCTTTGCTCTGCACCACACAGCTTCCTTAATCTAAAAACATTTTTCTTTTAATCTTTGAAAATATTTTTAAAGTATCTATTTTTTATCTTGCTAAGTGACTTGCTTATTAGATTATAAGCTCCAGGAACATGTTAATTGATATGATTCATTGCTCTCTCTTATTACAGTATGCTATGTCATCAAACTTTAGAACTAGAACATTAGAAATCATCTAAGCCAATTCTTTATTTTATATGATAATTTTAATTCCCTTTCTCTCAGTTTGAAAAGATGTTTCAGAAACTGGAAGATGAATGGATGTCCATCAATTGGAGAATGGTTGGGTAAATTATGATATATGAAGGTTATGGAATATTATTGCTCTGTAAGAAATGACCAGCAGGAGGAATACAGAGAGGCTTGGAGAGACTTACATCAACTGATGCTGAGTGAAATGAGCAGAACCAGAAGATCGCTGTACACTTCAACAACAATACTGTATGAGGATGTATTCTGATGGAAGTGGAAATCTTCAACATAAAGAAGATCCAACTCACTTCCAGTTGATCAATGATGGACAGAAACAACTATACCCAGAGAAGGAACACTGGGAAGTGAATGTAAATTGTTAGCACTACTGTCTATCTACCCAGGTTACTTATACCTTCGGAAGCTAATAATTAATGTGCAACAAGAAAATGGTCTTTACACACATATATTGTATTTAGGTTATATTGTAACACATGTAAAATGTATGGGATTACCTGTCATGGGGGGAGGGAATGAAGGGAAGGAGGGGATAATTTGGAAAAATGAATAAAAAAAAAGAAAAGATGTTTCAGAATTATGCAATAAAAGTAATTCATGCTAAAGTATACGTGGCTGATAAGTTTAACTTCTTGTTAATTTGAATGCAATTATAATTAATAAAATCTATGAGGAAATCACCTCATCTCTCTGGGCTAGTTTTCTAACCTGTTAAATGGAGATAATAATACTTGCAGCATCTGTTTTTTGCATCACTATGATAATCAAATAAGTTAATGACTATTAGAAAGTAAAACTGTGATTTCATTGGTACAGTGGACTCTTAGAGAGGAAACTTCCTCTATCAATTAGCACCTAATTGCAATCCGTAATCTTAAATTACTTAGGGCAGTGGGAATTTAAATGATTTATCTAGGCTCACACAGCCAGTATATTAGAAGCAGGACTTGAACCCAGATCTTTTGGTTTTATATCCAGCTTTCTATCCACCATACTACTGCCTTCTAGGTATGGAAGATATCTTATAAACCTTAAAATCTTTATGTATGGTGGTCTTATCGATATCACTATTGTTATTCTTACTAGTTATATGACCTTTAGGCAAGTTTTTAACTTAGTCCTTAAAGTCTCAGTGTCTTCATAAGAAAGGATCAATGGCTTTGGTAAAGAAAATATTTTATGAATTTCCAATTTAGAATTACCAATCTTTGACCTGAGAGGAAAGATGGGGTGATAAATGAGAGAGAAATAATGACTAACCTCAAGGAGTTGACATCTTAGCTTGAGACAACATTCATATATGGATGGATGATGAGGGTAACATAGGATCATAGCTTCAGGACTAGAAGGCATCAAAGAGGTCACTGAGTCCTGCCCCTTCAATTTGCAAATGGGGACACTTAGGTTTCTAAGGAAGTGAAGGAGCTTCCCAAAGGGCCATTAACAGTAAGTTGTATATTTGGTATTTGAACATAGTTTCTATGACTCCTAACGCAGCACCCTTTTTATTGTGGGTAACTAGTGACATCTCAGCAATGAAAGAATAAATTTAGGACTCAGAAGACCAAGAGTAAAGCTGTGAAGAGTTAGAATTTTCAGGGAAAGCTGTTTGAAAGGGATGGAACTTTACGGCTAGAGGGATGGTTTGTAAAGAGTGGACATTGACTAACAGTAGTGAACAACATAGATTGACCTTTGGGGGCATCACAATAAAACCATAAAATATATCCGGTACCACACACATGAACAACATTTTCAAATCAGTGAATTTGTTTGATCGTAGGACCCACAAAGCTGGTACTGGGAAGTCTGTGACCATTGAAGAGAGGAGGACAAAACTATAGCAGGAAGGAGTTCACCTGGGGTATATAGACTCTGGAGAGAGGAAGCACACCATCTATTGGCTTCGTACTTATTGTTGACCAGAGGCTAAGCTCAGTTGTTTCTGCCTACAAAGAAATTCTAAATGCCTCCAGCACTCACTAATTTCTAATACTCTGAAACAAAGTCCCAGTTGTCTTCTCCTAGTTTTGTTTCTAACTGGCAGAGAGCTGGAAGTGATACCATTATGGCCTCATCTGATATTTCTGCTTCCTTCTCCAGACTGGTCCATCGATTTTCTACTGTTGGGGCTGTAGGGAAGAAATCGTGGATAGTGGCAGGAGTGGCGTGGCTCTATTTCCTTAGGATTTGGATGGACAAAGCCACTCCTGGCCAACACTAGGTTTACTTTTATTAAACTAGCTCAAATAGAATAAGAACACTTCCATTTAGTATCACAGGATTTGGAACTCATTGGGACCTCAGATATCATCTTGTTCAATCTTCTCACTGGACAGACCTCTGCTCTAACTAGAGTATTGACAAAGCAGACAGAAGGGCTTAATTTTTTCCAGCTTTGGAAAATACCAAGTATATAGTGCTTGAATGTGTTCTTGAAATCACTTTCTGTCACCTCTTCCCCAGGGACCTCTACTGTCATCCCCCAAAAACTTTTTTCTCTCCTCTCCAACTCCTCCCTTACCTTACCTCATGAACTGGTTTTTCATCCACCCACACAGAAGTTGGAGCTGTGGGTGGGCCAAAGCCCAAAGCAGAGGGAATGCATAGAGAAGCCCCTCTGGTCATTGGAAGAAATGGGACAAACCCAAGTACAAAATGCAGAACACCACGGTACAAAAACAAGAATTGAGGAAGACACTTTTGATATACAGCTTTAAGAAAGCTCTCATGATGAGAATAAAACCGAGATCCTGAAAAAACTTTTTAATTTTTACATATAACTTATGAAAAAAATAATAATTACCTTACTTTAAAAATCTTTTCAAAATAAAACAGTTTCATTTTTCTGGCTCTTGCCATGGGCAGAGGGAAAATGTACACAAACTCTCGACACATCAAAAGATGCCAGTTCATTAGGGAGGAATTCATGAGAACACTAGACCCATGGAGCCAATTCAGAGCTCTGCAAAATAGTTTCAGAAATAAATTCGACATATCAGCAGTAAACACTGGCGATGAACTTATTACAAAAATCAAGTGAGACTTTCTAGTTGATGGAATACAGAAACAGAAAACCTGGAGACTTTCCTAGGAGGGTTCTTTGAGAACTCCAAGTTCATCAAATTGCCCAGAGGAAGGAGAAAGGATTTGAGGAAAGGGAGGGGATAATAGACTCTCTGGATCGACCAAACTAAACAAAAAAATTTTTTTAAGTTTAAAATGTAGTCAAGTTGTTTGGTTTCCACAATAGTTAACAATCAGTTTAGTTCCTTTTTGGAGTGAATTGGCTGGTTGTCTTGGTGTTAGAAAAAGGAGTTGGAAGGAGGGGGTAAATAGGAAGGGGGAGAAAGGGAAGACAGAGATAGAGACAGAAAGACAGAGACTTCAAGACCCGGAGAGAAAACTTTCCCTTCTGTATTCATTAAACTTTCATTCTTAAAGACACTGGGCTTTAGCACCATTGCAGTCAAGCACCCCCACAAGCCAAGAAGCCCCAGCCATCCTGAACAGAGCGTAGGTCACAGACTGCACTGCAATGCCTCCAGCTCCTTCCTTTCTCTAGCCAGTGGGTGAGGGTAGAGGACAAACACCTATTTGTGCAGCTGGGCATCCCCTTGCAGCTGGTGGAGTCGCCCAAGTTTATCGGTAGGAAAGGGGTACCTATGTATATGTTGGGGAGCAGAGTGGGGTGTCAGGTAGCATTTTGCCAGGTTAAGCTTCCCAAGATTCCTTTGATAGGAACTCCCAGAGCCTCCTATGGCCAAGAGGCAGTAAAAGCAGCTTCAGCCCCTCTTTCCCTCTCCTTTTCTCTCTTTTCCTCTCTCTCCCTCTCTCTCTCCCCCTTGCTCCTTCTCTCTCAGCTTCCAGGTTCAATAAAGATTACATCATGGAGAAAGTATGCCCTGTAGCCTGAGAATCAAAGCCGTCACAATTGGCGGCTGTTTAACTGTAATGTTGCTGAAACAAATCCTTCCCACCCCCAACTCTACCCCCACCATCCCCACCCCAAGCTCTCTGCTTTTCGTACTATTTAGGATAGCATTATTGGGGAGAAAATCTGATCAAAACTGTCGACCGCCAACGGCAGATTTTCTATGGATTCAATAAAGGCCACCTTAACGATTTCCCTAATTAATGGATGACATCTTTGGCTGAAGGAGAGGCGATGTATTCTACTCTGCCTTAGTCTTTGTTAACCTTCTAATTAACTTTCGTAGGTCACCCAGGTCTCCCAAACCTAAAAGTGAAGAGGGCCATTGTGCAAGGAGCAGTAAACTTACTTTTTCTGCTGGGGTACTTAAAAGGGAGAATGATTATAGGCCGAGAAAAATAACTCCATTTAAAGTCTTTGTGGCCCCAGAGAATACATAGGTCCCTGCCTTAGAAAATAATTGAAACACCTTTTATACCAATATTTCTATGCATAATAAAACAAATTAGCAAAATGCATCTAAATTCAGCTGCACATTCAAATTACCTTTTTTGGGGGGAGGGTGTAAGCCTCTGCGGGTCCACAAAAGGCATTGGGCTTTATAGAAAAAAAAAAAAAATTGCAACTGCATCAGCCATCAGCCTTTATGCTGAGCGACTCCAGGGCAACAGGAGAAGCAAGCAGTTCCAATGGCCCCAAGTTACCGCCACTCTGATGAAATACTCCAAATATGCCACCTTTTGTGGGCTTGAGGAGGAACTGCAAGGAGGCCCCAAAGCCATCAAAAATCATTAGCATTTCTTCTGCAAGTAGCAGCTACAACCCCAAAAAGACAGGCGGGAGGTGGGCCCACTGGACTGGGTGGCCTTTTTCTGTCTGGAAATATTCTAATGGTCTTAGCAATGAGTTGAAATCAGCAGAGAAAACAAAGTATTTGGAAATAACAGCAGCATACAAAACTGAGGTACCCAAGATTATTTGTGAGAAGGAATTAATCTGACTGCCCAATATTTGTGTGTGTTTTTAATGGACTTGTTTCCCTTCTCTAGGCCTCAGTTTCTTCATCTGTAAAATAAAAAGGGTTGTAGATTAGTCATTGCAATCTTTTGTTTTAAATTATAGAAAAAATTGTAGCATATAAAATATTTTCATAATTCCATATGTAAAATATAGAGAAAATTATTTCAAGATTTTCCTATGGAAAAATTTATCTTAATTCCATTAGCTTTCAAATTTCTTTCACAAATAAACATTTAAAGCAAGCTTGCACATTGAGAGGAAAATGGCATAGCAGATACAGAATTCATCTGAGGGCAGATAATCTCTGTTCAAGTCCTTCATTGGAAAGAAAGGAAGGAAGGAAGAGAGAGAAAGAGGAGAGAAGGAAGGAAGGAAGGAAGGAAGGAAGGAAGGAAGGAAGGAAGGAAGGAAGGAAGGAAGGAAGGAAGGAAGGAAGGAAGGAAGGAAGGAAGGAAGGAAGGAAGGAAGGAAGGAAGGAAGGAAGGAAGGAAGGAAGGAAGGAAGGAAGGAAGGAAGGAAGGAAGGAAGGAAGGAAGGAAGGAAGGAAGGAAGGAAAAACACAAGGGAAAAAACTTTGTTCTGGAAAATTTGTGTTCTCATTTGTTTAATGTTACATAATAATGTGACAGGGTCCCCCAAGTAAATTAGACTGAACACCTCAAGTGCTCCAAGGTGCTTTCCTCATAGTCATGATACAGATATGGTAATGAAAATATTGTTGAATTATCTAAAATAATAGTGATATTTCTAAGAGAATTGCTTTAAACCATATATATGTACATGCTACATATGGGCAACTATTTACTGGCAACTACTAGCAAACACATACCACTGGTTAGACCAATCAATACCAAATGGGAATTTTCATTAGGGAATATGTTTTCTCTAGGATTTCTATCATATAATTGAGTTGAATTTGAATATTTCCATTTAAAATATCCTTAGGACTTTTCGTCTGCAAAGAGACACATGTAAAATCAGAAGTGTTTAATAGTCACTAGCTTTGACATTTAATTTCTCCTCATAGAAAAGATTCCAGTGGACACACAATTGTATGAACCCATGCTAAGGTGACATATGGTTTTGTCTCAACTAGCTAGAGAAGAGTGCTAATGAGACTATCATACAATCTATCTTTCCTTTCTTCAAAAAAAAGTAAATCTCTGATACTGACAAAGTGAACCTCTAATTCAGTCAGCCACCTTGCAGATAAGGGCTTTGACCCCTTTGGGGGCCAACTAAGGGAATGTGGTTGGAAAAGCACAATTCCATCTTCTACTGACAACTGCTGTAGTCAACAAGTCAGTATATATGTTCTACTGATGATAGATAAAGATCTGATCAAGTCTAATAGATCTAAAGCTTAAAAGGACCTCAGGGACTATCTCACTTTTCTATCTGTATTTTCAGAACCCAGAACAGATTTTAGCATATAGTAAGGGGACAAGTAGGTAACAAAGTGAATAGAACACCAAGCCTGGAATTCTCTTCCTGAATTCAAATCTAGCTTTACTTACTTAGCTGTGTGATCATGGGCAAGTGACTTAACTCTGTTTTCTTCAGTTTCTTCATCTGTAAAATCTGAAGAAGGAAGTGACAAACCACTCCAGAATCTTTGTCAAGAATATTGAAAAAATGACTGAACAACCAAGTGCTTAATAAATTCTATTTTATTCATTTAGCCTAACTCCATTTTACAGGTATGTAGGTATTATGTAGGTATTATTGAGCCCCAAGAGGGGTAACTTGCTGAAAGTCCACATAATCATCAACAGCACATTTGTTTATGTTTCCACTAGTGCATAGTGAATCTAATGGAACATATAGATTTGTTGTTAGAAGAATAAGGATTAATCCTAACTCTACACCTTATTCCTATGTGACTTTGAACAAAGCCTCTCAATCTTCCTGGTTCCCATTTGTAAATGTGGATATTGGAAGAGCTGACCTCTAAGAAACCTTCTAGCTCTAAAACTACTATGATATTGAGAATCAAGGACTTTCCAAGTCTGAAAAGAGTCTGGGATAGAAATTTGTTTCTTGGGAATTCATCTCCCTATCCTGATGCTTCTTGCTAGTTCTATATTCAACTCTCACAAATGTTCCTTTCACCCCACTATTCTAAACAGTAGCCAGCCTCATGAGGCCCAGGAACTTGTCTGCCTCTGGAAGAGGGATGTTCTGAAATCAGAGATTCCTAGGCGCAATGTCAACTTCTCTTTTGCATGCCTTGAAATCTTTAAATGTCTTTAATAAAAAAAAAAAAAAAAGAATAATGTATTCTGTGCTTTAATTGTTCAAGATTCCAATTCAACACACTGTTAAGACTGAATAAATAAGACATTCATAGGCTTCATCAGCACGTGTATCAGGACAAATGCTGTTGGTCTCTGGATTGTGAAAATATTTCCTAACGTTTGAGATGTGCCAAGAAAGAGAAAAAGAAATCAACTAACATCTTGTAATGTGTAAATTGTTCTGTGCTCACAAGAGTCTGATTTACTTTTATCAATCAATTTAGTTAATTCACATTTCATGAACCATATTAAATGAGAAAGCAGAAACTTAGTGCCAATGTTTTCTCCCCAATCTGTCACAATTTTGTGGGAAATTATTTTTCACCATATGATGTTACAAACCTTTTCCACAAAAGCTAACACTGAGTTGTCATTTGAAGATGCCTCCCAAAAGAGGAGAGATATTTATCTCACAACCAGAATTTTTCAGATGAAGCTAGATTCCCATGCTTACCAGTGATTACTTAATTTTATCAAGTAGGAGTCCATATTCAATAAAACTGACTGGTTTATTAAACAAGAACAATTTTTTTTCTTTAATGTGATTTACAGACTTGAAAATAATCACATTTTAGTCAAAATCAATGAAGGTTCCATCTTGATAAATTTAGTCATGGAATTGTTGTAAAAGTGGACACTATTAGTGAGGGAGGGAGGAAGATAATATTCCTAAAATCTTAACATCAATTTATCAGAGGTCAGAAAATTTATTTGCTTGCAAACAAATAATTTTTGAGAGATAAAAGAATAAACTACTATATAAAGAAGTTGCTAATTATCTTTTGTCCCAGATCTGTGATTTCATTGGTAGAACTTCCAGGTTGAGGAAGCCTGAGCAACTAATCAGCAACTTGTAGCCTTAAAATTTGAACTTATACTTTCCTGATTCTGAAGGCAGCATTCTCTTTCTCCCTCCCTCCCTTCCTTCTCTCCCTCTTTTTCTGTCTCTCTGTCTCTCTTCCTTCCTCCTTTCCTCCTTTCTTCCCTTCCTCCCTCTGCCTTATTATTATTATTCATCTAATGCTCTTCTTTTTCAATCGATTCTAGATAGAAATGGTCCCGGAACAAAATGCTATACTAGTTATTCTTTTATATTTAGTATACAGGTGGGTGAAAAAAGTAATTGTAATTTAATAAAAAGTATTTGATTGTGAGCTTGTCTTCTATATGCTCATTCAAAGCATCTTGGAATAAATCAATAGAAGGCAGAACAACAGGGATAACATGTATTTCATTCTAATCCTATATGATTTTCTTATTCTCCTATGTTTATATTTTAAAATGTTTTCATTCCATGTGCTTGGAATTTACAAGTATTTAGTAACATGACATCTATTAAAGGCAATGTTCAAAAATCAAAGTTATGTCTGGAAAAATCTAAATAACAATTCCATGTTATAATGGCTGACTTCCAATTCAGTTTCTTTGTTGAATTCTCAAGGTAATTCAAGGTGGTATTTTTTTTTTGTATATAGGTATTTGTTTTCTCTTAGTTTATGAAATACAACGCACTTTTGTTGAATAAATCTTGTTTATGGTTTATATCTTGCTAGATATTCAGGTTTTTTAGCCTACAGTGATATATTGCAGTTTCTATTCTTACCTTTCTTGCTCTAAATTAATCAATAACTCAGACTTTTTATGGACAGGTCAACTATTATTATTTTTATTATTATCATTATTCTTGTAATTTGTAAATATTTGATTATTTTTAATTTATTCAATAGTGTTCAGAAATGGTCCTAGGACAATTCATTGATATTTTCTTTTGTATTTTATAATTATTATCATCACCATCATCACTACCACTACTACTACAAAATGAAAGAATCAACAAATTTATTGATTCTCTATTCAGATTTTTAAACAATAGAAATATAAACTTTGCTTTTTTAAATTTCTTAAATTTAATAGTCTGAGAATATGATAGCCCAGGGCATGGCATTTATTAAAAATCTTTTAAACCTAAATTTCTTTAAAGGAATGAAGTCTGAAACAGCATGTGTCTGAATGACTATTGTTTGTTTGTTTTCTCTCATACCCAATATAATCTCATTTTCCATACAACTCCAAATACTAAGTGGAATTAAGAGGAATCATTTCCTTAATGAAAATTTCATTTTTGAAGCTTTCAGCATTGATACTTAAAAACACATCATTCCTGGATAGCACAATTATTTGGAAACCACATGCTTAGTGCGATATCTTTTCTTTCACAAATGCAAATTCAAGCAAATGCTATTTCTGCAAAATAAGAATTTGGTTTATCAAAAAACTTTTGTTGAACATCTGCCAGCCTGCAGTGCATTGAACTAAGTTTACTATTTTCCCCTTGCATTTTACACTGGAAGAAACTAACGTTAAGCAGTTGTACACAATATCACAATTTGTCGATGGAGCTTTGGAAGAGAAGTCATGAGCTACTCATTCTTATAGTTAACGGAATATATGACCCTTCCATAGAGAGAACATAGTGAAAACTGTCGACACAAGTAGTCCCTCAGAATCTTTCCCATTAGTCATGACCTCACAAAACTTGAGAAAGGGCAGTAATTGGGGAAGAGATGGGGGGAGGGCAAGCAGTGTCTTCCCTATACATTGTTTAGGGTTTCACTGCTGTTATTGATCAATGTATATGGTCACAGATTTCTAGAAGATCTATCTGCTTCAGCAGTCTTTCTGTTTGCTCTTGTGAAAAACACAATGCAGCAATTTGCACAAGGATGAGTGGGGAGGAGATGCAAGCAAGTGATTTGCTAGTGAGATTAGAAAACTTCCATTAGAACCCAAGTTGCCCACATCTTGAACAACAACAAAAAGAAAGAAAGAAAGATGAAAGAGAAAAGAAAAAGGAGAGGAGAGGATAAAGAAGGACATTTTGTAAATCCAATTGTTAATCAGTAGGGTTAGATATCACCAATGAGAGCTGGAAATAATGACCTGCAATACCACAGTCACCCTTACGCATTATCCCCTGGTATCTGTTCTTTCCTCTTTGTATTCAGTATTTGTGAGAATGTAGACTTCCTCCCAGTGTGCAGGAACTTCCTAACACATAATAAATTTAGATGTTGTCTCTACATCTTGTTTAAGGGTTGGATTCTCTATTTTTAAAAATTCATAGGGAAAGGAGCCCTGTGGAGAAAGATTCTTCTCCTTGACATAATTTAATTCCCTCATTCCATCCCTTTCTGGTTTTCTCTCCCTTTACCCTTTCTTTTAATCTTTTGTTTCTTCCCCTCCATTTCATTCCTCTCCCTTCTCTTCCCTATTTCTTTTTTCTTCCATTCATCTTTTATTATATATTTTATGTTCCTGATACAAATTCTATTAAAGTAAGTTCTTGACTCTAGATTCTGCCTGTTACACTTTGACAAGGCCAGCTTAGTGTTAGGAGTGAGAAACTGGCCAGTATCCTTCGCTATGAATAAACATTCAATATCCATCAGTTAGATAATGGGAACCATACAAGGAAGCTCCCCAACAAGTTTATCTAGAAACAACTTGTAGAACTTAGTTGCAGGTATGCACATGTGGATGGATATACATACATAATATATACATAGGCTGGATTTGTTTCTTCCTTTGATGTCTAGTCTGCATGTTAATTTCAGTACTAATCCAGATGCCACTATTCTTTATAACATTTCTGAGGGGTCACTGAACACCCATCTTGATAACCCCAGGAATAAACAATGGAAAACCAGTATGAAACCGTTTTTTATTTGTTAATTTTTTAGAATATGCTTTGCTGTCATCACTCTTTCTTCCTCTGCCCTTGCCCCCTTATATTCCAGGAAAAGCTAATCAAATTCTAAGGAGGTTAACATTAATTTTTCCCTAATTCAGTCAGTGTTCAGGTATTTGTAGGAACAGTTTTGAGTTTGTCTGTATTAGCAAAGGTAGATTCTGAGAAGGGAAACTTACCAGGAAGATCCATTTTGAACCCTCCTCTACCTAAACTACTCATTCTGGCATTTTTTTCATGGTAGGGTTCAAAAATTACACATTTTATAAATGATTTTACCTAACAATTTAGAATTTTAATAGCTTCATTTGCAATGACAGCCTACAAATTAATGCTATGGATCTCAAACTTGTTAATATTTCCAAGTACCAAGTTAACAACCATGATCTACAATACCGGCAGAAGAAGTTTGAAACTGGGAAGTGGTCTCAAACCCAAAGAGAACTCAGGGAAAGGCCAAAAAGGAGCTTAAAAAATTATACAAGAGAGGTAGAAGAAAAATTGGGGAAAGAAATGAGAGTGGAGCAAGGGAGTTATGAAAGAAGAGTCAACAACTTGGAAAAAGAAAACAAGGGCTTAAAAAGTAGGATTGACCAAATGGAAAAAGAAGTACAAAAACTGAGGAAAACAACTCTAAAAGTTAGAAGTGGACAAGTAGAAGCTAATGACTCTATGAGACATCAGAAATTAATCAAACAAATGCAAAAGTATAAAAAAATAAAAGAAAATATATAATACCTCATTGGAAAGACAAGTCACTTGGAAAATAGATTCAGAAGAGACAGTGTCAGAACCATTGGACCACCTGAAAGCAATAGCCATAAAGAAGACCTGAATAGCATCTCTCAATAAATCATCAAGGAAAACTGCCCTAATATTCTGGAAGCATGGGGCAAAATAGGCATTGAAAGAATTCACTGATCACCTTATGAAAGAGATCCCAAAATAAAACTCCAAAGAAGATGATAGCCAAATTTCAGAACTATCAGGGCAAAGGAAAAGTACTAGAAGTAGCCAGAATAAAAAAATCAAATATCAGGGAGGCATAATTAGGATTACATAGGACTTAGCTGTTACAATATTAAAATATTAGAGGTCATGGAACATGATATTCCAGAAAATAAAAGAGCCAGGATTATATCCAAGAATTACCTACCTGACAAAATGAAGCATATTACTTCAAAGAGAAAATGGTCATTCAATGGAATAGAAGGATTTCAAGCTGTCATAAGGGGGGACCATAACAAAACAAAAATTTTGGTCTCCAAAGTCATGACCCAAGAAAAGCCTAAAAAGGGGAAAAGACAAAAGAAAGTATAAAGGATTCTATAGAACTGAACTTGGGAAAATACTTGTAATTCTACCACTAATATGCCACTAATAGTATGGCTAGAAGGAATATACATAGACAGGGGGTACTGCTATAAGATGAATTTGAAGCAATGACAAAAAATAATTAAGGGATGAGAAAGTAGAATACACTGGGGGCAGAAGGAAGGTGGATATAGAATGGGATAAGTTATTTCACATGAAGAAATAAGAAAAACCTATTACAGTGGAAGGAAAAGATGGGAGGGTAGGTAATGGGCATCGATGGAACCTTACTTTTATTAGTATTGACTCAAAGAGGGAATAATACACACAATCAATTTAATGTATTAATATATTTTGCCCAGTAGGAAATTAAGAGGGAAAGAGATTAAGTCAAGGTGGAAGACATAGGGCAGCAAGGTTGACAGAAGAGATGACAGACAGACAGACAAGCAAAACATTGTCAAGGACAAAAAGGGTAACAGGAGAGAGAAAACAAATAGGAAGAAAATAGGGTGGAGGGAAATACACATTTAGTAATCACAACTCTTAATGTGAATAGGATGAACTTCCATAAAAAGAAAATGTCTAGCAAAATGGATCAAAAACCAGCCTTCTACAATATGCTGTTTACAAGAAACTCACCTGAAGTAAAGAGACACAAGAAGAACAAAGATAAGGGGCTGAAGCAGAATCTATTATGCTTCAGCTAAAGTAAATTTTTTAAAAGTAGGAGTAACAATCTTGATTTTAGGATTGAGCAAAAGCAAAAATAGACCTAATTAAAAGAAATAAGGGAAGAAACTACATCTTGCTAAAAAGTACCATAGACAATGAAGCAATATCACTACTGAACATATATACACCAAGTAGTAGAGTATACAAATTCCTAAAGAAGAAGTTAAGTGAATTATGGGAAGAAAGAGATAGTGAAACTACTGAGTTTGTATCCCAAGAAAATCATAAAGGATAGAAAAGGATTCACATATGCAAAAATGTTTGTAGTGCTCTTTTTGTGGTAGCCAAGAATTGGAAAATGAGTAGGTGCCCATCAATTGGGGAATGGCTGAATAAGTTATAGTATATTAAAGTAATGGAATATTATTGATCTATAAAAAATGATAAGCAAGCTTCTGAGGGGGCAGAACTCTGAAAATGTATACTTAAGACTCAGTATGATTGATGAGATAATGATTCTCTAGCTAAGCACATACTTAGTGTGGTACTTAATGTGATGTAATGATGTAACATTTTAGAGCTGGTGAATGCTCACTGTGGTGTGGTGATGTAATCGTACTGAAGTATTTAAGGGCTGGGACAGCTGGGAATGTTCTCTCTCAGATACAGACACAGAGAAGACTCAAGGCTCCAGATTCCAGACTCTGGACTCCACCAGCGCTCTTGCCTTCATCACTTTTCCAAGACCAAGGACTGGGGCTGATCCCTAGGTCCTCCAGAGAGCTACCCCAGCCACTACAAAGCTGATTTTAGAAAGGCCTGGAAAGATTTACTGGAACTGATGCTTAGTGAAACAAGTAGAACCAGGAATACATTGTACACAGTAACAGCAAGATTGTACAATGATCAACTATGAAAGATTTTATTTTTCTCAGCAGTTCAATGATATGGAAATTTTTTGCATGTTAGCACATATATAACATCAAATTGTCTACCATTTTAGGAAGAAGAAGAGGAGGAAAGGAGGGAGGAAAATTTGGAACTCAAAATCTTGTGAAAATGAATACTATAAATTGCCTGGTCATATAATGGGGAGGGGGGAATTAAATACTATTAAAATTAATGCATTACAATCAATCAATAAATATATATTGAGTGCCTACAACATGCCAGGAACTTAATCTCTGTGTGTTCTAAAACCTCACAATTCTGTAAATTTTACAAGAGAAAGAATAAATAATTTGAATTTTGTATCCCATCCAAGGCCTGCCTTGCTTAGTGTTCAGCATTTAGTAGGCACTTAAACATTTTTAAAATGAATAAATAATACTAGAGTATTAAAAACAGTTCATTGATTCAAAAGTTCTTTGAAACAATGCAGATCATAATCTATCCATGCCAGGCCATCCTATGCAATTAAAATTTTATGTCCTCCCAAAAACTACCCAGAGAGAGCTCACCCAATATGCTCAAGGCCTTCCTCCATTTCTCCTGATTTTGCAAGGTCACTTTAGCTAGCTATCTGTCATCCCTTATTCATGCCTTATGAACAGTCTATCTATTTTTTCTATTATATAGTTCTTTGATGACACTTTCATTTCCATTCTTTTTTGAAGTTTTTCATCAGTTATATGTTACATCCTATCAGACACCCCTCCTCCCAATATACTTCTCTAATGCTATCAGTGTGATGATACTCATTTTGGGTTGCTAACAGTCAGTAGAGTTCCATGTCTTGATATGAGCAACACTGGTAAAATGTTAGTACTGGGGGGGAAAAGTATTGGTCTTAGAGTTAGTTAATGAGTTTTTCAGTTTCCTCAAAGTAATCCAATCCTTACTAGATCCAATTGTAGGCCCTATCTATCTAAAATATTAGATTATCTATCTAAAAGGGGGTTGGTTTTGCATATATTTTTTCCTAAATAAGCAAAAGGATGTTATGAATTCCATCAGTGGACTCCTTTCAATAACCAGAAAGCAATGCTTACATGGAAATGTCCATTCAATAGTATACCTGAAAAAGAAATAATATGTATAACAGTTCTTTTTGTAGTGGCACAAACTGAGAACTAAGCTAGTACCCAGAATTGGAGAATGATTGAAAAAATTATGGAATATACATATAATGGAACATTACTGTGCTGTAAGGAATGATGCGAGAGATGATTTCAGAAAAATCTAGTTAGACTTGTCTGAATGGACACAGAATGAAGTAAGTAGAACCAGAAGAACAATTTATACAATAACAACTGTAAAGACAAATAACTTTGAAAAAACTTTAAAAATTCTGCTGTGAACCAACTACAATTACAGGAAGCTGATGATGAAACTTGCTATCTTCTAATGGATACAAAATGAGACGTTGTTGGGGTATGGACAATGAAAGAATTTGTTTTACTTGACTATACATATTTGTTACAAGGATTTTGGTTTTTTCCCAGTTGGAGGAGGTTGGAAGGAATAAAATAGATTTTTATTAATTTTTTTAAAATTTTAAAACAGGGCTCAGTACTGTTATCTATTTGTGTGTTTTTCTGTTTGGATTATAGGATTTAGAACTAGAATAGATCTTAGCATTCATCTAGGCCAACTCTTTAATTCTACTAATGAGGAAGTTACTATCAGGAGAAAAAAGTGACTGGCCCATGGACATCTAAGTAGTGAGCACCAAAAACTTTCAGGGGATCCCTAAGTTCATAATTATTTTGATTATAATACTTAGCCTTTATTTTTGATAAGAATATTCCTTACTACTTTATCTGTTGAGGCCAGTTTTTCTTCATATACTTCAATCAAAACAACAGGTTGAAATAGATTAAATGCAGAAACAGATATAAAACTGTCTTCCATTCAACTCAATATTAAAAATATGTAAAACATACCGCTTTTATTAATTTTTTTCTTTAGGAAAATAGTTTTTATTAGAATTGATATTTTAGCATGTAAGCAATTTGCTTTTATGTGAATTAACACATTTTAAAATTATTGTTTCTAATACAATAAATATCTATAGATATATCCCACACAAACAAGAACTCATTGAAAGAATTCTCCAGTTTTCCAGTCCTCATTAATTTTTAAGAATATAAAGATGCTTCTTGAGACCAAAAAGTTCAGAAACCACTGCAATAGAGATACTTAACTTTTTTTGTTGTTATTGATATTAAAATATCACCTCTGTTAATTTTATTGATATTAAATCACTTCTGTTTTCAAAGCATGTTGATTTATAAAGGTAGACATCATATAATCAAAGCATTCTGTTAAATTTATTTCCTGTCTTCTTTGTTAGTATGTTCACATTTGTAGTTGTATATTTTAAAATGAAACTGATGAAAACTGTCTAGGAATATTCCTTACATCCCTTTATAACAAGTGTTATAGAATACATTCTTGAGGGAAGGACTTTTGAAGCTTTATATTTTATCCCTAGAACCCATCAGAATGTCTGGCATATAGTAGGCACTTCCTAAACAATGCTGTTGTGAATGTGAGGAAAGTGCTCACAGAACTAAAAAACACCATAAAATTGTGAATTGATATGATGCCTTAATTGACCTTAACCAAGATTTATTTCTAGTATTTTGATTCATAAATAGTTGCTCTATCTAGGAGAAAACCAGGTTCTTTGGTTCTTCTCATGTCCCAGGTTTTAGAAAATGCCAATCTCTTTTTAATCTAAATCCATTTGTCCAGTGTATATGATTTTGTTTTAGGGTTGTTGTTTTTTTTGCACATTTTTCCTCAGAAAAGAAAACCCTATTCTAGAACATCCCTCTCTTCTATCAATAGATAGGAAATAGTGGGAGAGATTGTTACATATGTCACATGTAGTCCCTGTATCTGTTGATTTTGCTTACCTGTTTTTATTTTTTAAAGTTTTGTTGTTATCTTTTATTTTAACATTTAATATGCTCCTCCCTAACCCCAATCCTCTCCATCTTCCACCCTTAATTTAGTCTGACTTTATGATAAAGAAAATTGATTGGAGAAAAACAATTGACAAAGGGATTACATCTAACAGCATATGTAACAGGCCATGCCTATATAGTTTCTCCCCTTTCCAACAAAAGGAGAAAGACGCTTTCTTTAGTTCCTCTTTTGGACCAAGAATGTTCATTATAATTACCATGATCCGTTCCATTGTATCATTCTTTTACATTGTTGTAGTCATTCTGTAGCTGGTTGTGCTTACTTTTTCCCGTATCAGTTCATACAAGTCTTCCCACATCTTTCTGAAATCCTCATATTTGTCATGTCTTATGCTATAATAATATTCTATTACTTTCAAAGATCATAGTTTTTTCCAGTTATTCTCCAATCTATGAGCACACACTTTGTTTCTATCATTTTTTTTACTACCACAAAAATACTTAATGATTTTTCTTTGTTACTAAAGAGGGTTCAATTCTAAATCTAGGCTGCTAATATAAAAACAACAACAAAAAAACATCAAAAAAGATATTTTAAAAACAGAAATACTCCATTTTAAATTGGTAAATATATTCTTCCTTACTTTTCTGTTACCATTAAAAGCTGCATTTCTATATTTGTCTGTCATTTTATTACCACACATTACAAGATTCCCATCTTCCTTGCACAGAAATGTTTGCTCAACCAACGAGTGCTAGGGAAAATTAAGTTTAATTATAATCATATTTCCAGTGCCTTTTTTCCTCTGATTATTTCAATAGCAGGTTAAAAAAAAAAAAACTAAACCTCACTACATCTCCTTAAAAAGGGACAGCAATTCCAGGGTTTGAATGGCAAACCAGATAATCAGAACTGGAGAATTATAATTTCAACTTTACCATTCTTTTCATGGATGGACTTAGAAGAATCAATGTCCTCTAGCTGAATGACTCCAACTATAAGATAACAATTCATATTTAAATAGCACTTTAAGATTCACAAACCACTTCTCTTATTAAAACCATATAAAATGGACTAAGTATTATCAATATATAGTATTACTATATATTAAATGATAATATTATATTACATAATAGTATCCATCATTTTACAAATGAAAAGATTGGCCCAAGGTCATATGGTCTGCAATTTGAACACAGATCTTCTAATTACATGTACATCATCTTATTCACTTCTATGAAACTGCTTTTTAAAAAAAAAATCTGTATCTCTTCAATTTTTAAAAAATATATGGCATTCTTTTTTTTTTAACTTTAAATTCTAAATTTTCTCTCTTCCTCTAGCCCTTCTTCTATCCATTGCGAAGGCAAGCAATATATCAATTATATATGTGAAATCAAGCAAAACACATTTCCACATTAGCTGTGTTCCCCCAAAAAAGGCAAGAAAAATAAAGTTTAAAAAATTATACTTCAATTTGCATTCAGAGTTCATCAGTTTTCTCTCTACAGAAGGATATTATTTTTATGAAACTGCTTCTTGAAACGAGATGACAAGGTTCTCCCTTGGCTGAAATATTCTTGGAGATTATAGTTATACACAACAAATGAATAAACAGGAATTTTCAGTCACTTAACTCCTTGTCTCTCTCCAGCCCAAGCTCAAACCCAACCTGAACATTTCTACTTTTGTTAGCTTTTAAAATTCATGATAATATTACTTTGACATTCAAAATCTTCTTTTCCAGATATGTTTCCTCAGTTTGTGTCCTCATTCCATTTTTTACTGATCTTAACATCTAACAAATTCATTCCACATCTTTTAAGGCCAAAGATGACCTTGTTCTGCAAACTTTATGAGCTTTGAATAATAGCCAAAAGAATTCTAGCTTTTTTCCTTCTTCTCTCCTTTTTTTTCTTTTTCTTTAATTCCTTCTTCCTTCTTTTCCTCTTTTTTCTTTTGTTTCTTTCTTTGTTCCTTTCATTCTCCCATTCCTTTCCCTCTTTTTTTCCTTTAAATTTAAACTTTCAGAAAATATAACAATATCACTTTCTTTCCTGACCTCATACATTTTCATTCCTGGAATACTCCCCCTCTTCATTTCTGCCTTCTGACTTTCTTCAAATCTCAGCTAAAATCTACTTTCTGCAAGAAACCTTTCTCTATCTCCCTTAATCTCAGTACCTTTCCTCCAAGATTACATCCATTTATCCTGTATAGACCTTGTTTGTACATTTTTTTTTACATGTTGTTTCCCCCCTCATTAGACTGTGAGCCCCTGGAGAGCTGAAACTGTGCCTTTCTTTGTATACTAAGAGTTTGGCACATAGCAGGTGTTTAATAAATGCTTGTTTATTTTAAATGGAACTAATCACACCAGAGAACCAATAGAATAAAAATACTAATATTCCCCTGATTAATTTTGGAGATTACAAAATGTACAGTTAGAAACAGCTGTTTTGAGAACCTCATCAAAAATCAGTAAATAAATTATTAGAGTTACAGATTTTTAGGGTTGAGATCTTTTCTAGTCCATCACATTACAAATGAGGAAAGTGAGATGAATAATAAATGTTCACTCCTTTTTAGTGCTTTAAAGTTTACAATCTATGTTCTTCACAACAAACTCCTTTTGTCTCCCCAATTAAATTGTAACTTCTTTGAAGGCAGGAACTGTCCTTTACCTATTTTGGGTTTTTCTTTATTCCCAGTGCTTAGCACAGTTCCTAGCATATAATAGGCACTTAAATGTTTAGTGATTGACTGATAGATATAGTAGAAAATTCTACTATTCCCATTTTACAGAAGAAGAAAATGAGGAGAGAGATTGATTGACTTACCAAGGATCAAATAAAAAGTGAATGACATTTGTTTCTGAATTGTCACCCCTGTGAACCTTTACTTTATCCCATATAGCTTTTTATCCACTCTATAATGTGTCATTATTTAAATACAAAGTCATGCCATGTCTGGACAACTATTTGGTCCCCACATTTAGATTCTCTGAATGAATTTAGTTCTGAAATCCTAACAACTAAGAATCCTTTTAAAAAATCTTCAGTTTTAATATTTGGTTGAAAAGAAGTCTGTGCTGGACCTTGCCAGCAGGCTCTGTCTTTGCTGTTGTTTCCCAGCTATCAACCTCAAGGTTACAGGGCCTCAAATTGTGCTTCAATTCGTCCTTGAAGCATTTCTTCCCCCTTCCCATTCAGTTTGCCATAGATTAAATACCTGGCATCATAGCACTCTCTTCCTGGTGCCAGCCCAACACAGCTGGGTGGCCATACAATGGCTTTTGATGCCCCCAGAGTGACTTTACTTCAGAGCTTTGCTATTAAAGCCTTTACCCCTGTTATCAAAGTCATTTAGCCTCCTTTGGGACCTCTTTCACTTGCACACCAAGCCCCTCTCAGAGACTTTCCCCTATTAGGAAGAGTCCCAAGTGCTTTTAGTCTGGATATCAGGCATATTACTATCTTTTCATTTCTCCCTAACACACAATGCACAATCCTGGCAGGACCCCAAAGAATGATAGGTGGAGGAAAGGGATTTAGCCTGTGCAAACACACTGAACATCCAAAGAAAATTAGCCGACCTTCTATGTTGGGCCAAAGTGGAGAACTTACCTTCTGGAGTGAAGTATATTATTTTATTTACTATAATTTTCCAAGAAAGCCTTTCCTGTGGAACTTTGGGAAATGATCTCTCCACACTTTTTTATCCATAGGCTAAAGATCTCATCACCTTTGAACTAACATCACTGTAGAGAAGAATTAAACCCTCTTCACTTTTCTTACAGTTCGATGCTGTGAGTTCTGGGTGGGAATATTTCAGATGAGTGATTTACTCCAGCCATTTCCACCCACCCCTAATCCAATATCTTGCTTTATAGCTCGACCTTCTTTGTAAAGCACCAGCCAGCGACAAGGTCCCCAGACTTCCTCCTGAGTCAACCACGGACCCTCTTTGTCTCTCCTCCCCAAACAACAGGACCCTTCTACCTCAACTGCTAGTTAAGTTTTCTCAGTCCCTATACTTCCCCTCAATTTAGTCAGTCAGTCAATAAACATTGATTAAGCGCCTACTCCCACGTTCATCTGAGGCAAAGGTTTGGGAAAGTGGAAGATGAGGACGAGGGCTCGAAGGTATTTTATGACTGCACAGCCCACTCTCTGGCCACCTTTTATTCCCTGTGCCCCTCACTCACAGACACATACACACCCTGTCTTCTCATGTCAGCTCCCCAGTCCCTGCCTACCCTTCAGTGCCTCCCCCTTCCAGATTGCTACGGGGAGAGCAGGCCCTGGCTGGCCACGGCCCCCTCCCCCGCCTTATAAAAAAGAAATTGACTTTTGTTTGGAGTTTGTGAAAAGTGGGACTCGGGGCCCAGTCAATGGGGCGCCCCGCGGCGCGGGCTGAGTGGAGCCAACGCGAATCACTCAGCCGCGGCACCAATTAATCCGCTCTTTGTGGCGGGCCGGGCCCCGGCCGCCCCGGCGGCCCCCGCCGCAGCAGCACCAGCGGCCCATTGTTCCGTCTCTCCAGGCCGCGGGATTTACCCTTTTCAAACAGCCCGTTTTGTCCGGGCCAGTTCGAGCGGAAGTTTCTCACTGACAATTTGCCCCAAATAGATAGATTTGTCAGCAGCGACCTTCGGGAAGGAAGCAAAAAGCCAATGGCCGGAAAGGTGCGTCTAGAGGCAGAGGACACCGACAAGGAGCCACCCGGGCCCGGCCTGGAGGGCTCTTCTGCCGCTGCTCTCCCGATTCCCAATCTCCGTCCCAGTCCCTCGAGCCTGCGGGAGCCGAGGACTGGGACCACGGAGCGCACTAGCCCCCGTGGCTGCGCACCTTCATCGCGCACATCTGCCCCACGTCGGAGCACATCTGCACCCAGGCCATTCCCTCTTCGGTTCCACGGCCGACTGGGCCAAAGCTCGGACTCGCCTCCTTCCCTGCTTTGAGGTCCTAGCTAACAGACCCTGGCCGTCTCTCGTGATTAAGACACCCAGTCCGCCAGTCCAGCCTCTGCTTCTCCTCTCTGTGGAGTGGTGTTGCTTGGAGCTTACCAGCTGAAGTTGGCAAGAACAAATTTGGTTGTTTGAGAAAGAGGGGGACCCCCAAAGAACGACAGAAACCTCAACTGGAACTGGCAAAAACCGTGGCATCTCTCTGAAACAGCCTTGAAGCTTGCTAACAGGTGAAGGAAGAGCTATGCACGTGCTCGGTGTGCTGCTCTGGGAGCCCCTCCTTAACAAAGACGTCAATTGTGCTAGATCTTCACAGGTGGTGCCTTTGTAAGTCAAGCCATTGTCCCCTTCATAAGTCAAGACAGAAAACACACTCCACAGAATCCTCACTCTCCGATCAATTGCTCCCAACCTGGGTGTTAGGCTGTGGAATATTTTTTTTTTTCCTACTCACTAAAGCCACTCTTCTCCCAAGTGACCTCACTTAATATGCAAAATTAAAATGGGGGAAGGGGAGGGAGGAGAATAAAAGCCCTAGTGCTGTTGATGAAAAGAATAGTTACTGATTTCTTCACACTTAATGGCAAATATGAGCCTTTTAAAATACAGTCTCATACCAAACAGAGCTATGAATTTTAAGTAGAACTGAATTGTATTAATCAGTTGATGGGTTTGCGCATTTTTCTGTAACTAGACTGGAAATCCAAAGATTTGGTTTCATGGCAGAGGCTGTTCCCATTGTGGGTGAGCAGCCAGTGTCTTTAGGCTGCAAAAATGTCCTGCAAGTTGCACAAGAGAGAAAATGAAAACAAAAAACCTGCGCTTTGTTTATCTATCAGGTGAATAGACACTTAAACACCATAGAGGGGAAAACCCTAGGTGGTCTTTAACAAGATTTCAGTAGTTAAGAGCTACAATTTACTGAAGATGACAATACATACACAGTGTCAACAATATTTAAACAAACATCCCAGACAACAGAATAATGGTTATTAACTATGGCACTTTGGGCTTCTGACTAATTTCCCATGTACATCTGCAGCCAAACAGCTGCAGGATTTTTCTCCTTTTAAACCCACTGGTGAAAATCATTATTTTTAATACCACCTCCTTTGAACCAGGCTTTCATTGTGGAAATAAACTCCATAGTTAGAGCATCCATGACAGTAGATATGTTTCATACAAAGAGGACACTTTTGTAATCACACACAAAAAAATCAGCTTCTTCTCATGGCCACACATTTTCCCATAACTTCTTCATCTGTGTAAAAGGACCATTCTTTCTGAATGTTGAATGAAAGGTACTGCTTTTACATTGGACAATAAAATCCAAAGGAGAAAATTAATCTCCAAAACCCTCTGAATATTTGAACAAAACTGTTTTCTAAATTGATTAACATCAGATAAAATTGCCTTAACTGTGCTAAAATATAGTCAGTTCTGACAGGCTAGGATTCCTTATTCCCTAGTGACTAAAAATGCCTAAAAGAATCAGGAGAGAAAGAAAGCAAGGGTGTCTTGGATGATTCTTTGAGCTCTCACTTTCCTAAACAAAGATCTGGCTTCTTAAGTGATCCTACTGGGCAGGTTGGATTTTAATAAATAAATTGTCCTGAACACCTAAAATGTGCACTTTCAATCATATTCAGTTTCAATTAATTTAGTGAAAGCACATACATGTGGATATCCAAATATGAGTAGCTATGAATACATGGGTGATTATACATTCAATTTATCTAATCATGGATGCATGTACTGATGTTGCTTATCACCCATGGGTATTTTTGTTGTTGTTTGGCATTCATTAAGCATCTACTTTGTACATGGAAGTGTGCAAAACACAGAAAAGAAGGAATCCCCCTGCCTTTAAAATATGGGTATATCTGTGTATGAGGAAAAAAAAATGATGAAAGAGAAATATCATTTCTCGAGACATTATTTATCAAAGTGTCTAAATGTCATACTTAACAATTTTTATAACATAAAGTTGATATTTCCAAAATAAAATATTTTGAAAATGTGTTAAAATGTGATTTGTGAGTCTCCCTAATTTAAATAATACATTCAAGTAGGGATATGCAACCCTGCATATACA
This sequence comes from Sminthopsis crassicaudata, assembly GCF_048593235.1. Taxonomy (NCBI): domain Eukaryota; kingdom Metazoa; phylum Chordata; class Mammalia; order Dasyuromorphia; family Dasyuridae; genus Sminthopsis; species Sminthopsis crassicaudata. Next base: position 196,701,675 of record NC_133620.1, on the reverse strand, counting down.
TGGTCTCTCCAAGTTTAAAGTCTTGATTTCAAATCATTGATTGCTCTACTGTGAAATGATGATGGCTTCATTAACCAGCATCTGAAATTTCACAGACCAAGAGAACCAAGAAAGAAACAAAAGGCCTCCAATCCACCTTCTGAATCTTGAGTTGCTGATGTCCTGAGTACCTGATGGGGTAACTCCTTCCGAATCCCAGCAGGCAATCATCTTATGCCCTGAAGCATGAGATCTGCTTACCCCTATCATTCTCTTGGCTTGCATAGATACAGATGTTATTAACGGTTGTAGTTTATCCAATCTTTTTAAAAAACCCAGCTGCAGCAGTTGACTTGAGGACCCCCCTACAAATACTACCAGTTGACTCTGTCCTCACAAGCAGTTGGAATTTGGGGGAGTGGGAGTTTTGTTTTGTTCTATTTTGTTTTTCTAATCACTTCCTCCCCCCAACCTCAGAAACCACTCAGTATCCTTGGCTGTAGTGGTTGATGTCAGTGCTGAGGAGTCTGGAATTATCTTTTGGAAAAGGGCAGTAAACCATAGTGGGAAAAGCTAGATCAGTCTAAAATAAAACACATTTAGCAAAATCTGTTCTGCTTTCCTTCCTTGCTTTAGAATAGACCAGAGAGTCAAACCATATCTTTCCTAATTCAAGGAATTGTAAAATGGATTCAGAGATGGCAGACATAAATGTGGTCAGGCATTTTTATTTAAGCAAAGTTAAGGGCAATGCTGTAACCATAATCTGGATTCAAACCTATTGCTACATAAAAATTATTTTTAATAGGAATGACCCCAATTGTTGTGCTACTGGCATTGTATGTGTGTGTGTGTGTGTGTGTGTGTGTGTGTGTGAGAGAGAGAGAGAGAGAGAGAGAGAGAGAGAGAGAGAGAAAGAGAGAGAGAGAGAGAGAGAGAGAAAGAGAGAGAGAGAGAGGAGGGAGGGAGGGAGGGAGGGAGGGAGGGAGGGAGAGAGAGAGAGAGAGAGAGAGAGAGAGAGAGAGAGAGAGAGAGAGAGAGAGAGAGAGAGAGAGAGAGAGAGAGAGAGAGAGAGAGTCACCTTTAGGTAGGTACAGAATCTTATTGGATCTTCACAGCAGCCTTAGAACAGGACAAGTATTATTTTATTGTCACACCTGTGTTATGGATGAGAAAAATAAGATGAAAAAGTTGAATGACTGGCTCAAGGTTGTATAATTAGTAAGTAGTAGATAGGATGAGAAATCTAGATTTCAAAAGAAAAAATGCAAACTATAAAGGATTACATGAAAACATGTTTTAAATCACTAATAGTATTTTTTTAAAAACTATTTCAAAACAACCCTGAGGTTTTCAATGAACACCCAGAGAATACGCAAAAGGAACAAAATGTAGGAACAAGCAATGTTAGAGGCACTGAGGAAACAAGCACTATTAAATTGGAGGTAAAATGTGAATTTGGGCAGCTAGGTGGTGCAATGGATCAAGGGCTGGCCCTGGGGTCAGAAAAGCTCAGCTTTCAGAGTTCAAATCTGGTCTCAGTCATAGCCAGTGTGATCCTGAGAAAGTCAATTATCCCTGTTTTGCCTCAGTTTCATCATCTGTAAAATGAGCTGGAAAAGAAAATGGCAAACCATTCCAGCATCTTTACCAAGATAATCCCAGAAGAGGTCAAGAAGATACATAACTGAAAATGGCTAAACAACAGTAACAAAGATGTGACTTAGTCCAACTGGTAGAAGTGACTAAACCGTTCTTGTCCTTTGACTCAAAAGTTAATTCTACTAGGAATACATCTCAAGAAAATCAAAGACAAAAAATAAGTTTCAGAGTAGGGATAGCAAATCAGACTAAATGATCATAAATTTTTGAGTTGGAAGGGATTGTAGAAACCTAAGGTCCAAAAAGATGAACTGGCTTGCAAGGGTCATGTGTTGAGTTTTTTATCTTTTGTATTCTAATTAAATCCAGGGTCCAACTCATTAGGGCACACTCTGTCTTCACTGCACTAGGCTGACTCTACATTGAGTTGATTCATTGAGTAAAATTCTGTGGCTTCCATTTGCTTTTATGGATTTATTTCTAAAAAGTTTCTATTGCATGTTACCTCACTCTTTTAGATACAGAAAAAGATTCCTTATGCAAAGATGATTCTTACCTACAAGTATGTAAACTATGCAAGTGGCACATCAATTGGAATCATTCTCATTGAAACAATAGTTTTTCCAAAGCAGTATGTTTGGCTCCAGATTATGGAGTTTGCTTCTGTAACACAGTATTTAAATGAAAACAGCTGACCTCATTTATGTGTGTCTACTATCTCTGAATATATTTTACAGTTTCTCACAAAAGAGAAGGAAAGAGGCATAGCCAACTATAGGACGGTGACAGGTCTTAAAAAGTAAGAGGGGATACAAGAAAAGATCTAGAAAGCAGAGAAGAATAGAATTAAAGAAATAAAAATCAATTACTACACTAGCAAAATAGCCTGCAGCTAATTTACTAATTAAACTAATAGGCTCTGTTGTCAGGTATTATAGTCTAGGAATGCTTGGATATATATATTTCAAATGCAGAAACTGCTCAAGGAATTACCTCACTTGGAATAGTTAAAATCCTTTAAATAATATGTCTAAATTAGATCTTTCATGAGTGAAAAGATCAGACTATATTGTTCACCTAGGATGGTTCACTTGTGAATAAGGAATGGATAAAATCAGCAGTTCCTTGTATCTAGGGAGTTTGCTTCTTAAACCTCTAGTTACAAAAATCAATGATGAGTGTTGTTTTATTCCTGGGCCTGAAACTATCATTTTGCTTATTTTCAAGTTTTAAGGAGAGTGGAAGACAAGTGCCAGTCTATGGCCTTATCAGTTCAGTTGAACTCAACATATATTGATTTAAAGCAGACAATATACAGAGCACTGTGCTAGACCTTTGGCAAAACAATTATTTTAGATCAGTCCTATCCTTTCCTTCATAGAGCTTCCAGAGGCATTTATGAGACATACATACATAACTACAAGGCAGATTATGTAGCACTCAGGATACTCCTTTTCACTTCAGAATATATATCTCAGATTCAAGATATTCTCTGGATTCACATACATCCCAAAACTATAGTTCAAGATCCCTATTAACATATTTTATTTCTTCTCTAGTCAGCCAGAGAGTATAGTTCAAAGCAAAAGCATTTAATGTAGTAACAGAATAAAAAGAATTCAATACATCATTCCTATAAATCTGGGGAACATTCTCCCATAAATACAGCCCGCATCAGGATCATATGAGAAGGAGAATGCATATGGTACCATTGCCTTGGTCTTGATCTTTGGCTGGCAGAAAAACCTTTCTTGGTCTTCAGAAATGCATGATAAGTGCATAAGAAAAGTAAATAAAGTATCAAGGAAAGTAACAGAATTTTGGGCTTAAAAGAAAATTTAACTCCTTTTAAGATCTCAGATCCCAAATGGAAATACCCCTAAGAAACCTCTTATTACTAATTATTTTTGTTTTGAACATGACCACCACCAAGCAGATAAGAGTCTATCTTCTCTCATTTGTCACCAATAGCCTGCCAAGCTCTACCAGCTAATAAATGAAGGGCAGAGGTAGCCTTTTCCTTATAAACATCTCTTCCTTACTCTTTTAGCCCTTAGCATGTAACTATGTCTTCTTGTTGTTTTAAAATCAATTACAAATTTTATTTTGAAAGTATATATTTAAAGCATTTTGTAACCATAAAGCACAGTATAAATATCAATGAACATTATTATCATCATTATCAAATAGTCTATGAGACAATCTGCATCAATGGAGAGAATTCTAATCTTGGACTTAGGGAGACTTGGGTTGAAGCTTAGACACTTAGTAGCTATATGAAAATAAGCAAGTCACTAATAGACAATATAGTACTGTGCTAAACTTGAAGATAAGATCTAGGTTTGAATTATGCTTCTGATACTAATTACAAGATTCTGGAAAATTCATTTACTTTTTCTCTCTCATCCATAGGGAACAAAAAGGGACAATAATAGCACATATCTTTCTTATGAGGTTGTTTTGAGGAGCATAGACTCAGAAGGCTAGAACTGAAAGGACTCTCAAAGGTCATTAGTTGAAGATAATGATAAATTTTGGAGGGATATGGGAAAACTGGGACACTAATACATTGTTGATGGAATTGTGAACTATGCCAACCATTCTGGGGAGCAATATGGAATTATGCCCAAAAAGCTATAAAATTGTGCATACTCTTTTATTCAGAAGTGTCTACTGAGGTCTGTATTCCAAATAGATCATAAAAAAGGGAAAAGTACCCATATGTGCAAAAATGTTTGTAGCAGCCCTTTTTATAGTAGCAAGGAACTAGAAACAGAGTAGATGGCCATCAGTTAGGAAATGGCTAAGTAGTGATATATGAATATAATGGAATATTATTGTTCTCTAAGAAATAATGAGCAGAGTGATTTGGAAAAGCCTGGAGAGACTTACATGAACTTATACTAAGTAAAGTGAATAGAACCAAGAGAACATTGTACACAGCAACAAGATTATGTAACAATCAACTCTGTGGACATAGTTCTTTTCAACAATGAGATGATTCAGGCCAATTCCAATAGACTTATGATTGAGAGAGCCATTTGCATCCAGAGAGAGAACTTTAGAGACTGAGTATGGATCAAACATAGTATTTTCACCTTTTTTGTTGTTGTTTGCTTGCTTGTTTTTTCTCATTTTTTTCCCCTTTTTGATCTGATTTTTCTTGTGTTGCACGATTAATGTGGAAATATGTTTAGAAGAATTGCACATGTTTAATATATATTAGATTGCTTCCTGCCTAGGGGAGAGGAGAAAAACTTGAAACAAAAGGAAAACTATCTTTGCATGTATTTTGAAAAATAAAAAGGTGTCATTATTATTTAAAACGATCAAATGAAAAAGGCCATTTAATTGAACCCCTTCATTTTGCAGATGATAAAACTGAGACCCAAGGCAAGTTTGGCAAACATAAAATAGGCAAAGTTGGTTCATCTTCATCATAGAAGCATCCCAATATCAATCCCTAGCCTTCACCTTATAGCCTTAGCTAATATATCAATATAGGCAGCAAAGTGGTTCAGCATCAGGCAATTAGCAGTAAGTGACTTTACTTGCCTAGGGTTAAAAGGTATTAAATAGCTGAGGTTAAATTTTGAAGGAAGATCTTCTTGACTACAAACCTACCACTCCATCTCCTGTATTTCCTAACTACCTCTATCTAGAAAAGGAATTCCATTTTCTTTTTTTGTCTTCTGAGAGCAGAACTAGGAACTAGTAGAAGTCAAAAAGAATTGGATTTAAGCTTAAAGTCAGGAAAATCTTTCCAAAAGCTTGATATATCTAAAAGTTTGAAATTATGGACTACATCAAGAGATGGCGAGTTCTTCTTCACTGAAAATGAGGAAATTATATCTTCATTTGTATGGCATGTTGGTATGTAAAGGTGATGTACCTAGTACATAGTTAGATTGGTGGCCTCTGAGACCCTCTAAAAATAATATGATCAATTTACTGGCCACTATATCACACTGTTGACTCACATTGAATTTACATTATTCTAAAGCTTTTCAGATTGTTTTCAAATAACTCATCAATCCTTGCTTTTTGTGCCTTGCATTTATAAAGTGCTGGGGGGGGGAGAATTTAACCCAAGCATAATAATTTACATTTTGCCTTATTAACTTTAGCACAATTTTTAAAATTTTGGCATAATAGATGATAGATACATGCATACATACGCACAGATAGCTGTATTAACTATTAAATACCTACTGAATTCTAAGCATTGAACTAAGTGATGGGAATATAAATATGAGCTAAACTAAAATATAGTTTTTATCCTCAGGAAACTTGTAATAATACACAAAAGGGGGTTAAAATTGGTAGGGAGGAGGGATGTTTAAGCAGGTCCAGGATGGAAAAAAACAAAACAAAACAAAACCAGCAATAGAGCTGGAAGGAAAGTGAGCATGGATAATGGACTGCTCACTTTCCTCTATAGAACAGGCAGAAGCTCACCAATTAGCAGAGGGACTCTCAAGGACACAGACATCTCTTGAATAAGAAAACTGCTATGGACAGAGATGTGAAATTTCCCAAAGTCAGGAACTGAGATAGTGATACTTAGAATACTGCAATTTGTCAATGGACTTGTGATCTTATTATTCATGTGGGTACTGCCTTTATTATTAGGGCAAATTACAACCCATTCAAATCTCATTTTGTATAATTCTTACATAGATTTCCCCAATCATCTTGGAGATCTTCTAGAAATTTTTATATTTCATAGATAACAATGGAATTCTGACTATCCATTTATTTCCCCTTGCTCTAACTACTGACCAGAGAGAATTTTCTTTTCATATCACACATTTCCTAGATGATATTCTTCAAGGTACTTGCTATACATAGTAATTATTTAGACATTTCTACCCACAATGCATCTCAGGGATAGCTCTGATATAAAATCTTCCTTCTTGCATTATTACTTCTACTTCACTTTGCTTATTATCCAAAATTATTGCATATGTTTGTAGACATCTGAAGCCATAGACTTTATTGTTTATTCCTTTCCAAATTTTGCATTCTATGGATTTCTTGGTGCATACTGCTAGTCTTTTTCCTATATCAAAGCTAACCTCTATAATATCTAAGTTGGTGAAAAGGTAGTTTTATTTTTCTCCTTTCTTTCCAGTCAGAACCCTTTTGATATCTACACACACACACACACACACACACACACCTTTTCTTACTAGGATATAAACTCCATGAGGTAAAAAAAGATTTTAAAAATATATATCATCTTCCAATTGATCAATGATGGACAGAGGTAGCTACACCTAGAGAAGGAACACTGGGAAGTGAATGTAAATTGTTAGCACTACTGTATGTCTGCCCAGGTTACATGTACCTTCGGAATCTAATGCTTATTGTGCAACAAGAAAATGGTACTTACACACATGTATTGTATCTAGGTTATATTGTAACACATGTAAAATGTATGGGATTGCCTGTCATGGGGGGGGGAGTAGAGGGAGGAGGGGGATAATTTGGAAAAATGAATACAAGGGATAATATTATAAAAAAAATTAAAAATTAAATTAAATTTAAAAAAATATATATATATCATCTAAATGATACATCTCCCTGGGTCTATCCAATGTGGAACTGGTTGGACTCTACCTTGCGTTTCCTCCTACTGTAATACAACATCCACTCAGATATCAAATTAATCTTCCTAAAGTACGGATCTGATTGTGTCACCAGCTCCTACACCCTTTCAATAAACTCCATCAGCTTTCTATCACCTCCAGAATCAAGTATAAAATCTCTGTTTGACTTTTAAAGACTTTCATGATTTGCCACCCATTCTACCTTCCAGTCTTTTCCCATCTTCCCTACTGAGCAATCCAGTCACCCTGGCCTTCTTGATGTGCCTAGAAAAAGAAACTTCATTTCCAGAGTTCAACCATTTTCTCTTGCTGTTTCCTATGCCTGGCATATGCTTCTTCCTCATCTATACCTCTTGATTTGCTTAGCTTCTTTTCAATTGCAGCTAAAATCCCATTTTCTACAAGAAATCTTTCTTGATTCCTTTTAACATCACTGTTTTCCCTCTGCTAAATATCTCCAATTCTATTGGGCCTAGGGCAGACTGGTAATTGTAACTGCCAGGAGAGCACGTTACACCCTTCCACATCTTTGAGGGGGAGGGACAGGTTAGGAGTCCAACAACTCCTCAAATCTGGAAAATCCAAGTAAAATTTTTTTGTCCCTCCCTTCGTAGAGAAGTCTGAAGTCTTATGGTATTGAGATAAATTGTGTTGCCATTATATAAAACATATATTTTATGCATTTCTGAGTTTCTAAACTTTTTCTTTATCATCGGCTGGCATTTGTGTATCATCTGTGGCTTTTGCAAAAGTCCTTAAAAATTCTTAATTTCTTATGTTAACCTAAGACATGTTGAAAATGAGATGGAGAAAATTGAGATATGTAAGGGATAATTATATAACCTGTTTGTATGTTGTTTTTCTCATTCTCTTATGTGAGCTCCTTGAGAATGGGAACTATTTTTGCCTTTTTTGTATCCCCAGTGATTAATAAAATTCCTGTCCCATAGTAGATGATTATTAAATATTTATTGATTGATTGGGGAATTTAGATAAAATGAATCACACCTGAAACTGTGAGGGAAATAAAAACATGCTGAACCTGGTTTTAGAAGCCCTAAGTAGAAATCTTCAGTTTGGGCTCTTTTTAGCTATTATGACAGTGGGTAGGTAAAATAAGTTCTCAGTGCTTCAATTTCCTTAGTTTGTAAAATGATAAGGAAATAAGAACAATGATGTATATGTATCTGCCATAGGGAGATTGTGAGAAAGTACTTTGTAAATCTATAGTTTCAATCAGCTTTATTAGATATTAGCTTAAGTTAAGGCTTCTATTCTTCCAGAGATTTTTGCATTTTAATAGAAAAACATAAATAATTTCTGTGGTACAGTCCCCTTGTGACTGTTCCATTAACAATGGCAAGTCCATTCATCTCTCTAGGCCTTAATTTCCTTATTTGTAAAATGAAGAGTTCTAGAAAATCTTTTTAGTCACTTCTAGTCTGTCTATGATTCTTAAAGATTAAAGAGTTCCAAAGAGGCAAAAGGGATAGGATGTCACCTAAAAATGAAGTGCCAGGTATTGAGATTGGTAATTTTGGGCAGGATTTTGGGCAGACCCTGTTCCCTACTTCAAATGACATATCTTTGACAGTCACTTATTCAACTTGCTTCAATGAGCCTTATGTGCATATACAATTTTTTTTCTTAAGGCAGAGATGGAGGGGTAGAGAAAGGAATAAGTATTGGAAGAGATGTTAAAAGAAAGTGACCGTTTTATCAGAATAGTTGGGTACAGCAGATAGACAAGTAGGCCTGGAGACAGGAAAACTCCTGGACAAGTCATTTAACATCCATTTGCCTAAGTTTCCCCAACCATAAAATGGAGAAAATAATAGCACTTATCTCTCAAGATTACTGTAAGAATCAAAGTCTCAGGTTAAAAATCTGTGATATTATATATCACAGAGAGATAGAGACTTTATGACTCAAAGTACTCATTATTTTGCTTTGTTTTTTTGTTTCACTTATCCTTGCTATCCATTGAATAGGGCTCAAATTCTGACATTCAATATCCTACATAACCTAGCATCCCCCTCCCTCTCCAGCCTCATTTCACTCTATTTCTCTCTATGTACTATATGCCTCAGTAAATAGGACTGCTCATCACAATTTCCCACACATGCTTCCCTACTCATTCACTTCTGTACCTCTCTTTTGGCTCTGGAGTAGCACCCCCCCAAAAAAAGTCTTCCCATTCCTACCTATTAAATTTCTACCCATTTTTAAACCCAACTAAAAAGCCATTATCATTTTCATGAAGTTTGCCCCAATTTCCCCAGTTAGAAATGGCTTCCCTTCTCAGTCTTTACATGGAATTTAGTTGGCATCTCTCTTCTGTCCTAATTCTCTTCTAATTTGTATCATAATTAAGATTATATTGTATACCTATCCTAGATAGTAAATTCATTATACATAAGAACCATATCTAATTTAATTCTTGGATTTCCTGAAGTTCCTAGCACAGAGCTCTATACAGGTACATAGGAAATACCTAGTAAAGTCTGGTGAAGTTGAAAGAGAGTTAGAAAAAGCCAAACTGTAGGATGGGGAATCTTTTTGGGGGTCATAGATCCATATGCCAACGGTCGATGATACTTAGGGGCTGTTTCTTAGAATAATATTTTAAAGGCACAAAGTAAAATTCATATATTGCAAAAGAATTAATTATATGGAAATATAATTAACAAATATTGGGGGGGGTCACAAGACACTAGTTAAGGACTACAAAGTTTATGTTGGATCATGAACAGAATGACATCTGTAGCTGCATCTGTATAACTAACTCTCACCAGCCTGTTGCCAATGACTAAAATTTACCACAAAAGATTCATGCCATTGATTAAAGATTTTAAATCTCTTATTAAAAAGGAATCTCCTTGGGCAGATACCAAACCCTGGAAAGTTTGCCAGCCATTTTTCTTTTTGGTTATGTTTTAGGGCCAAAAATATTAATTGTTCCCCTCTATGCTTTAATCTGGTGTACTTCAGAAGGAAAGGTGGATCACATCCATAAGATTGGTAAAGATGGCAAAAGACAAATATAAATATTGAAGGGGCTATAGGAAAACAGGCACACAGACTTACAATGATGGATTTGTGAATTAGCCCAATTATATGGGGGGAAGAGTCTGGAATTATACTTTTAAAAGTTAACAAATTGTACATGCCCTTTGATCTGAAAAAAACACTTTTGGGTATATATTCATAGGAGACCAAAGGGAGGGAAAGATGCCATTTATACAAAAATATTTATAGCAGTATTTTTGTAACAAAGAACTGGAAAGAAAGTGGTGTCCACTGAATGGAGGCTAGGCAAGTGAATTGTATCTAAGTGTAATATATAAAATATCATATTATGCATATATATATCATGTTATATATTAAAATATATAATTTGCTACATAACATGTCACTATATTAATTATATAGTAACATGTATGGCATTAGCAACACTATAAAATGTAAATTATATTATTATTTTATAATCCTATAATAAATAACTTGATATTTAATATCAGTTAACATACTTTGTATCATATAATATTATCATAATAAATAGAGAATATAATGACTATAAAAAAGCTTCCCAGCAATAAAATAATAAGAACCAGAATAATTTATAAGGTGGTCATAATAACATAAGTTAAGAAAAACCATACTAAAAACTTTAGAACTCTGGTTAGTGCAGTGACAAATACTGACTTCAAAGAAGTCCACTACTGAACCATGCTTCCTGCCAAAATGGAAAATGGGAACAAAATATATCATATATATTCAGACATAGTCAACATATTGATTTGTTTTGATTCCCTATACTTACTTGTTACAAGAGTTGAGTCTATTGGAGAGAAGGGTTGTATCAATGGGAAGTGATAGTTGATATTCAAAATAAAATAAAAGAACATCAATAAAACTGTTTAAAGGAAAAAAGCAAAATCCATTGTTTGATTATGAAATCAAACTGGACAAATTCACTTTGATTTTTTAAATCAGTTGGTGGGGGAAAGTTAGGAACACTTTAAAAAATGAACTGATGCAGTTCTCTTAGTGTGCCCCTATTAAGAAAACAATAATGCCATATTTATGTAGCATTTTCCTCATACAACTTTGTAAGGTAGGAAATGTGAACATCATTCTGTTTTACAAATGAGGAGACTAGGATTCAACAAAAGTGAAATAAATTGCCCAGGATCGATAAGTTAATAAGTATCAAAGTTGGGATTTAAACACGGGTATCCTTGTTTTCAATTCCATTCTTTCCATTCCACCATATTGTCTTTAGAATGTACAGGTGCCCAGTGAATCTGTGAAGCAGTGAAAAGTCCCCCTGGGAGAAAAAAAAAATTCCCTACAAGCCTGTTGCTGATGTATGATTTTCTACAGCTAACCATTATTTCCTTTGTCCAGTCTTTGCTCTCAGTTAAAAATAGCAATTGCCTAAAGACAAACTCACTTCTTGACCCTTAGCAATCATTTACTTTAGTGGAATCAAAAGGAAGAGGAATTATAAGTTTACTAGGGACCTTAGACTGCATCCAATTAACCCCTTAAATTTTACAGGTAAGGAAGTTGAGACACAGGAAGAAATGTCACACAACTAGTCATTTTCAAGCCTAGAACTAAAACTTGTACCTAATATACCAGCCTAGAGGCTCCTAATATTTTTCTTCAAAGACTTTTTCCTGAGATCAAGTTTATTGAGGAAAGGGTAGAAAACTCATGAGGACAATCAGTTCCTAAAAGGAGAGGGTTCCAGGGTAGATGGAAAGAGAGTATCACAGAGGAGATAAAAAGACTAAACAAGTTTCGGGGTAGAGTTGTGCTGGAGGGATTTTGTGTAAGACAGGACACACACACACACACATACACACACACACACATTTTCTCCCATAATCAATTAACATCATCATCATCAAACAAATGAGTTCTTGGTTTTCCTGACCAAACCCTTTAAGACTAAAATCACATTAATTGGCTGTCTTCTAGCCTAGAGTCCTTATGAATACAGAAAAGTAAGAAGAAAGCACCTGGAAAAAAATAAGTTTTTGTAGATAAATTAATATCAGTCTCTTCCCTAGTCCAAATCTCTTTTCAGGCATTCAGACCCAGCTATGACTAGCCAAAGAAAAGCTGGAAAAAGAAATTCTAAAGAGGAATATTTAGGTATTTTTCCAAAATATCACCAGTTAGTCAATCAACAAGTATTATGTAAGTGCTCACTATGTGCCATGTACTATGTACTAAGCACTAGAAATACAAAAAAGGTAAAAGATAATGTCTGCTCTCAAGATGCTCACAGTCTAATGAGAGAGACAACATGCAAGTAGCTATGTACAATAAGATATATAGAAGATAAATTGGAGATAATGAACAGAGAGAAGACTTTAAAAGGAATCAAGAAAGACTTCCTGTAGAAGAGGACTACCCTCCCTAATTCCTTCTCAACAATCTGAGTACACTTTCCAGTAGAGCATCTAATAACCTATGACTTTCTTTTCCATTTCCTTCCAAAAATTCTCCAGAGTCTACCTGAAATCCAGAAGACCTTCTTCTAGATCACGAATTCTTAAATCGATATCCACGAATTTGTTTTAAAATATATTTTGATAACTATATTCAGAGTAATTTTAGCTTATGCATTTAAAAACAATAGTCTAAAAATTCTTTGCTAAACTGTCAAAGGAATCTATGAAACGAAAAAAGGACCATTAAGTTAGATTTTTTCACATTGCATAGCTAACCAACAGACATCAGACTTGGGCAGTTATTTTTTATTCTTGCTATATGACCTTCTCATTTCCTTTTCTTTTCCAACATCTTTCTGAAAACCTTTATACTGTTTCACACATAATTCAGCCTTGACAATAGATTGTGACCTACACACCTACCCCATGAGCCTCTCTGTTGCATTTTGGGTGATCTTCATTCTTTGTAGATTGCAATATCCCATGATACCACCCAAAGAATATTCCTGCTAACGTTATATAACCGAGCTGACTGTAATTATATTACACTTTTATAAAATTTAATCTCAGCTAGGCCCTCACAATTGCACAACGATCCTTTAAAAAGTCTTCCCTGAATTACTCATTATCCCATTATCCCAACATTGATTTCAAATTTCTTCTCTCCTTAAGCCACCTGTATCATTACCTTCCTCTCCTTAATAAGAGGAATAATTGTATATATCTCATATTTTACCAAGGAAATTGAGAGCATCAATCATAACCTTCCACTATTCCAAATTTTACTTTGCAAATACCTCTGAGGAAGAGGAGGATCTTCTTTGCCCAGAATGATACATCTAGCTCTTGGTCCTTTCTCCTTTTTACTACTTTGAGAACTTGATCTTTCCATTATTCTATCTAAATTTTATTTTCTCTTTATATCCTGGTTCCTTCCCTTATTCTCTACAAATATTTGCACTAGCATCCCAGTTTTCCCACAACCCCTTCAACATTTATTATTATCTTTTTCTGTAGTTTTAATCAATCTGAGAGGTGTGAAGAAGTGCCTCAGAGTTGCCTTAATTTGTATTTTTCTAATCAATAGTGATTTAGAGCATGTTTTTATATGACTATAACTGGCTTTGATTTCTTCATCTGAAAATTTTTTGTTCATATCCTTTGACCATTTGTCAATTGGAGAATGACTTGTATTCTTTTTTTAATAATAGTTTTTTTATTTTCAAAATATATGCAAAGATAGTTTTCAACATTCACCCTTGCAAAACTTTGTGCTCCAAATTTTTCTCCACCCTTCTTCCCATCCCATCCCCTAGATAGAAAGTAATCCAATATATATTAAACATGTACAATTCTTCTGTATGTATTTCCACATTTATCATCATGATGCACAAGAAAAATCAGATCAAAAAGGAAAAAAATGAGACAGAAAAAAAAAACAAGTAAGCAAACATTAATAACAAAAAAGGTAAAAATACCATGTTGTGATCTACATTCAGTATTTATAATCCTCTCTCTGGAAGCAAATGGCTCTCTATCACAAGAATATTGGAATTGGCCTGAATCACCTCATTGTTAAAAAGAACCACGTCCTACCAATCAAACTCCCAAGAAACTATTTTACTGACCTAGAAAAAATAACAACAAAATTCATCTGGAAGAACAAAAGGTCCAGAATTTCAAAGGAATTAATGAATAGAAAAGCAAACGAAAATGGCCTAGCTATACCAGAACTAAAACTATATTATAAAGCAGCAATCATCAAAAACATTTGGTACTGGCTAAGAAATAAAGAAGTTGATCAGTGGACTAGGTTAGGTTCACAGAACAAAATAGCCAATGACTGTAGCAATCTAGTATTCGACAAACCCAAAGACCCCAGCTTTTGGGATAAGAATTCACTATTTGACAAAAACTGCTGGGAAAATTAGAAACTAGTATGACAGAAACTAGGCATAGACCCACACCTAACACCATATACCAAGATAAGGTCGAAATGGGTTCATGATCTAGACATAAAGAATGATATTATAAACAAATTAGAAGAACACAGGATAGTTTACCTCTCAGATTTGTGGAGGAGGAAGGAATTTGTGACCAAAGAAGAATTAGAGATCATTATTGATCACAAAATAGATAATTTAGATTGTATTAAGTTAAAACGTTTTTGTACAAATAAAACTAATGCAGACAAGATTAGAAGGGAAGCAATAAACTGGAAAAACATTTTTTTTTATATCCAAAGGATCTGATAAAGGCCTCATTTCTAAAATGCATAGAGAACTGACTCAAATTTATAATAGTTCAAGCCATTCTTCAATTGATAAATGGTCAAAGGATATTAACAGACAATTTTCAGATGAAGAAATTGAAATTATTTGTAGTCACGTGAAAAGGTGCTCCAAATCACAATTGATCAGAGAAATGTAAATTAAGACAACTCTGAGATACCATTAGATACCTGTTAGATTAGCTAAGATGACAGGAAACAATAATGACCAATGTTGGAGGGGATGTGAGAAAACTCAGACACTGATACATTGTTGGTGAAACTGTGAACGGATCCAGCCATTCTGGAGAGCAGTTTGGAACTATGCTCAAAGAGTTATCAAATTGTGCATATCCTTTGATCCAGCAGTGTTTTTACTGGGATTATAACCCCAAGAGATATTAAAAGAGGGAAAGGGACCCACGTGTGCAAAAATGTTTATGGCTGCTCTCTTTGTAGTTACAAGAAACTGGACACTGAGTGGATGCTCATCAATTGGAGAATGGCTGAATAAATTATGGTATATGAATGCTATGGAATATTATTGTTCTGTAAGAAACAACTAGCAGGATGACTTCAGAGAGGCTTGGAGAGACCTACATGAACTGATGCTAAGTGAAATGAGCAGAATAGGAGATCATTATAAATGGCAACAACAAGAATATAAGATGATCAATTCTGATGTGTCCATCAGATGATGTGGCTCTCTTCAACAATGAGATGATTCAAACCAATTCTACTTGTTCAGTGATGAGAGCTATCTACATCCAGAGAGAGAACCATGGGAACAGAGTGTGGAACACAAGATAGCATTCTCACTCTCTAAGTTGTTATTTGCTTGCATTTTATTTTCTTTCTCAGTTTTTCTTTTTATTCCTTCTTGATCTAATCTTTCTTATGCATTAAGATAACTCTATAAATATGTATACATATATTGGATTTAACATGTATTTTAACATATTTAGCATGTATTGAACTACCTGCCAACTAGAGGAAGGGGTGGAGGGAAGAAGGGGAAAGTGTGGAACAAAAGGTTTTGCAAGGGTCAATATTAGAAACATTACCCATACATATGTTTTGTAAATAAAAAGCTTTAATTAAAAAAAAAAGAAAAAGAAAACTCTAAAAAAGAAAAGAAAAGAACCACATCTATCAGAGTTGATCATCACATAATCTTGTTGCTGTATACAATGTTCTCTTGATTCTACTCACTTCACTTAGCATCAATTCATATAAATCCCCCCAATCTTTCTGAAATCATCCTGCTGATCTTATAGAACAATAATATTCCATAACATTTATATATCATAACTTATTCAGCCATTTCCCAACTGATGGGCATCCACTCAGTTTCCAGTTCCTTGTAACTACAAAAAGGACTGCTACAAACATTTTTGCACATCTGGGTTCTTTTCTCTTTTTCATGGTCTCTTTAGAATACAGGCCCAGTAGAGACATTGCTGGATCAGTGTGCACAGGTTGATAACTTTTTGAGCATAGTTCCAGATTGCTCTCCAGAATGGGTTGGATCACTTCACAATTCTACCAACAATGTATTCGTGTCCCAGTTTTCCTACATCCTCTCTAACATTTACCATTATCTTTTCCTGTCATCTTAGCTAACTTGAGAGATGCATAGTGGTACCTCAGAGTTGAATGACTTGTATTCTTATAAATTTGAATCAGTTTTCTATATATTTTAGAAATTAGGCCTTTATACTTTATACTTGTTTCCCAGATTTCTGCTTCCCTTCTAATCTTGGCTACAATTGGTTTTGTTTGTGCAAAACCTTTTAAATTTAATGTAATCAAAAATTATCCATTTTGCATTTCATAATGTTCTTTATTTCTTGTTTGGCTATAAATTCCTCCCTTCTCCAAAGATCTGACAGGTAAACTATGACATACTCTCCTAAATTGCTTATGGTATATTACCTTTTATATCTAAATCACGAACCATTTCAAACTTATCGTGTTGTATAGTATGAGATATTGGTCTATGCCTAGTTTCTACTATATTATTTTCCAGTTTTCCCAGAATTTTTGTCAAGTAGTGAGTTCATATTCCAGAAACTGGAGTCTTTGAATTTACCAAACATTAGATTATTATAGTCATTGACTATTGTGCCTTCTGTACCTAAACTATTCCATTGTTCCTTTTCTTAACCAGTACCAAATGGTTTTAATGACTGCCACTTTATAATATAGTTTTAGGTCTGTATAACTAGGCCACCTTTCTTCACCTTTTTTCATTAATTCCCTTGATATTATTGATCTTTTGTTCTTCCAGATTAATTTTGTTATTTTTCCTAACTTTACAGAGGAATTTTTTAGCAGTTTGATTGGTATGGTACTGAATAAGTAGATTTAGGAAGAATTATCATTTTTATTATATTAGTTCCTCCTACCCATGAGCAATTGATATCTTTCCAATTGTTTAGCTCTAACTTTGTTTATGTGAAAAGTGTTTTATAATTGTGTTCATATAGTTCCTGGCGTTGTCTTACTAAGTAAACTCTAAAATATTTCAAATTATCTACAGTTATTTTAAATGGGATTTTGCTTTCTATCTCTTGTTGCCAAGCCCTCTTAGTAACAGATAGAAGAGCCAATGATTTATGTGTGTTTATTTTTTATATTGCAACTTTGCTTACATTATTTGTTTCTAGTATTTTTTTTTGGTTAATTCACTAGGATTTTCTAAATATATCATATCATCTGCAGAGTGGTAGTTTTGTTTCCTCATTGCCTACTCTAATTCCTTCAAGGTCTTTTTCTTCTCTTATTGCTAAAGCTAACATTTCTAATACAAGATTGAATAATAATGATGATAATGGGCATCCTTGTGTCAACCCTCATTTTACTGGGAATGCTTCTAGTTTTCCTCCATTACATATAATGCCGATGCAAGTTATATTATGATTGTACAATTAACAAGACTTGGCAACTGATGGAATGTGAGGAGTAAAGGAGAGAATAGTCAAGAGAGTTTCTAACTAAGCTAAATGTAGTACCTTCAATAGAAATAAAAATAGTCTAGGATGATGGACCCAAGAGCCTTTGGAATAGCAATGCTTCCAACCAAATACCCTCAGACATCATACTAGGAAGCAATCTCTGTGATGATGCAGCTTGGCTAATGCATCACTACATCTATTGAAGTTCCAGAAAAGAAAGTTCTTATCACCAGAGTCATTAGCACTTTTAAATGGTCCAACCACAGAAATTAATATCATTTTGTTGGTAGAAATTACATTAAAGAGGAAAAATTAACATTAATTTTGTTGCTCTACCATAAGGATCATGAGACTTTTCCATTTGACTTGCAACTAAAACCTTTCCTATATGTTATCTCTCCTATAGAAGGAATTCCTTGAAAGCAAGAACTATCTTTTTTATTTGTATCTGCAGCATTTAATAAAGTGCTTTACACAAAAGTTAGTTTTAATAAACAATTTATTGATTCATTCAAATGATGGAACATTAATGCATTGTTGGTAGAGTTGTGAACTGATCCACCCATTTTTTTTTCCCCCTGAGGCAATTGGGATTAAATGATTTGCCTAGGTCAAATAGCTAGAAAGTGTTAAGTGTTTGAGGCCACATTTAAACTTAGGTCCCTCTGACTTCAGGGCTGGCACTTTATCCACTGCACCATCTAGCTGCCCCTCCACTCATTCTTTAGAGCAATTTGGAACTATGCTCAAAAGGCAACCAAACTTATCTATACTTTTTGATTTAGCAATAACCCTACTAGGACTGTCTCTCAAAGACATAATTAAAAAGAAAAAAAGAAAAAAGAAAAAAAAAAAAGGAAAAGGATCCACATGTACAAAAATGTTTATAACCACTAACTTTAGGATGGCAAAAAAAAATTGAAAGTGGAAGGTATACCCATCAACTGGGGAATGGCAGAACAAGCTATGCTATATGAATATAATGGAATACTGTTGTTCTTTAAGAAATAAGGAGCAGGTAGATTCAGAAAAAAACTGGAAAGATTTACATGAATTGATGCTGAGTGAAGTGTGCAGAACCAGGAGAACATTGTGGATATTAACTGCATGGGAGATAATGAATTTTATTAGATTTAGCACTTTTCAGCAGTACAATGAACTAAAACAATTCCAAAAGATTCATAATGGAAAATGCTATCTACATCTAGAGAAAAAACTATGGAATGTGTATGCAGATTGAAGCATACTATTTTTATTTGTTTTCCTTTCTTATGATTTTTCTCTTTTGTTTTGATTCTTCTGTTACAACATGACTAATATGGAAATATGTTTAATATGATTTTACAAAACCCATATCAGATTGCTTGACAGTAGATGTTGAAATTTTTTTAAAAGTTAACAATTGAAACAATTTTAAACAATTAAAAGTTGAATCAATTTTTTTTAAAGAGTGTTTCAAAGAAAGCTTGAGGTCATTAAGAAAATTTTGAAATCTCCTCAAGTGAATTTAGCCTGCTATCCCATTGAATTTTGGTTCTAGCTTATTGTTTATTTGGAGTCCCTATTGAAGATATATGTCCTTATGATTGAGCTTTTTGGGTTGTCTATCTATAACTGCATATCACAGTCTGAGAAAAAGCAATCTCCATCCTCTTCGGTTTTCCTTTTTGGATTGTTAGAACTCTTTAGAATGACCATTGATGAGGCTCTTCAGTGTTCAAGAGTTTGATACAAAGTATAGCACAATGTAATCAGCAAAGAAGAACATCTGGTGGAATTCACCACCAAAGTGCTGAAGTCTAATGGCCTCAAAGTAATGAAAGAATCTCTCTTGGACTATTTGGACTATGTGCTGGTTATGCTTCATGACAATGGTGAACATGTTTGGTAAAGCATCTGTTTTCTGTATCTATCCTTTGATGTTAATAATCAGAGAGTCTTAACATAGCTAGGGCATGAACTGTCTTATGCCTCTTTTTATATACTTAGTGCTTAACATAGTGTCTGACATTTATTAGGTACTTCATAAAAATGTCTGTTGATTCATACTCTTTACTAATTTAGTTGAATGGATATGACAGCCACTGAGACGACCAAATGAACCCTATAGCTTTTAATTGTTTACCATCTAGTTCTTGCCCTTTACTGGAAGTGATATAAGTATGTGTTGGGACAGGAGTAGACCTGTAGAAGGTAGTAGCAGGTGGCTAAACAAAAACAATAATAATAATAATAATAATAATAATAATAATAATAAAACATTGGATCTCCTTGTACAAGCTGTACAGGTACCTAGTATATGTCCCTATGAGAGCGCCAGGATCTATTTCCTTCGAACCTGCAGCTTGAAGAGTGGAGAGGATAAAGATTTGACTAAGTTCATAGATGAATATAGCAATACCTCCCTGGATTTCTTTTGGAGAGGGATTGATAGGCCTTCTCTCTATTTAAATTGTGCATCCCTGAATGCCGAGACTCTCTCCCCCTCTGTCCTTTGATACTACCCCCGTCCCCCAATATCCACACAATAAACAGCCTTTTCTTTTTAGTGGTCAGACGATCTATGACTCCTTAGATGCCTCAAAAAATGTTTACCATCAATAAATCAATAGCTGCCCTTGCTGTCCCCTAAAGACCAATCCCTTCAATTCAGTGGGTGCACTTAAAGATACAGGAATATGTTTACATTCATCCTAACCTTGTTTTGGGTATTGCTGTAGTTGTTGTAACCCTTTCTCCCTCACCTCTACTCCACCCCTGCTTGGCCAACCCTTCCTTCTTTCCCAAATCTGGGATTCCAAGGTCTTCTGAGTCTGAAGCCCCTTAACGTGGAAACGATAAATCTCCCTTTGCTTGCGCCCCCTGTCCTCCCATCATCCCCCTATTCTCCCTCCCCGTCCCTCCTTTTCAAGGCGCTTTCTCTGCTATTGCCACTATACCAATCACGCCAGAAAGTCATCACGATGATTTCAGAGAGGCATTGTGATTTATGCAAAGCACGCGGATAATTACTGCCGGGCG